>NC_058084.1:481242238-481387252 GCF_014858855.1 Bufo gargarizans
CGCTTCCTGGCACCTTTTTAAAGCAGTGTACTACACTGCTATGGGCACACACTCAAACCACTGGTGCTGACAGCACCTTATCTACACTAGTGTGTCTTCTGACTCCTACTTCTATCTCCCAGCGGCAATGGTAGGTCCTCCTGAGTGGGGATTAGGCTCCTTTATTTGCATTGTATTTTATATATTAAATGTATATCATAGTACTATCATCACCATACCTCAAGATATTAGTCTGTGATTTATTAGGATGGAATGGATATCATACCGGATTTAGAGGAATCTATCTATCTATCTATATACTGTATGTCTTTTCCTTAATTTTACGTTTCAGGGACCATCACATCGTCATGTAGATCTGATCTAGTGCAATACTGTGTAGCTACGGAATTGTAACTCTGCATTTTTATCTATTGGATGATGTCTCATTGATTATCTGCCTGCCATTTATTTTGTTTTATGTCTTATGTCTTGTTATGTTTGTCGTCGTCCATGGTTTGCTACCTTATATATGTACATATATATGACACTATTGCTTTCTGTCCCATAGTGTCTGATGAAGGCTAACTTAACCGAAAACGCGTTAACTCATGAAGGTCGCTTGTAATCTGCACAAAATACATCTCAATCAAAGAAAATCTCTCACTGCTGTGATTTTTATCGTATTACTGGTTGCTTTTAACCATATATTCTTGAGGACAGCCGGGATAAAAGGGAAAGGAGGAAATGAGCATGCTAGGCCCATATTCTATTCCTGAGCACCTCATCCCGTTTTGCTGGTATCCATAGGGACTTACATTCCAAAGAATCCCTCATTACAGGTTTTCTGGGAAAGTAAAGCCCGTCTTCTCACTCTGGGAAGAAGAATTGTTTGGTTGAGGCCATAAGAATCAATTTCTGGAGAGAACGGATGTGAACCTGGCTCCAAAGAACTGTGGAGATGCAGAAGGTCATTAGCCCCAAGATGTTCATAGCCTCCCCTTTAATAAGCAGTGGCTCTTTCTCCAGAAGACTGATATTTTCCCCTGTATCATCTCATATTTGAGAATCGGCAGAAATGAGTGTTTGTCAAGAAAAATCTTCCTGGTGTCTGGAGAGAAAATCTGGATTCTGCCATCAAGAGAAAACTGTCCAAACTATGATATTTCTTTCTCTGAGGAAGGCCAGGATCTCTACTACCAGGTTTTTGAAAAGTCATTGGGCAGAGGGCTCTGAGTGCCGCCTCTGGCACCCGTGCCATAGGTTCGCCACCACTGATCTAGGCTGTTCTGACTTTTAGGAAATGTTGGGAGCAGTGGTTATGTTAGCGCAGGTAGCGTTAACAAGCTCCGGACAGCCCAGACAGACTACCAGTAGAGAGGATCGTGTGATCTACTGACAAGAATGAGCAGATCCCAAAGTTTTGTTGTCCACCTCCTAGACACAGGTGGCCCCTTAATTACACCCCCGTCTCTGCCCCGACCTTTTCCAGACATTCAGCAGAAGGAAATCTGACATCATGGCGCCCATTATTGGTCCTGCCATTGACAGTCAACTACTGTAATCTTCGTTTGCAGGGATGTCCTGATTGGGAAACCTGGACTACTACAGACTGGAACCGTATCGTCTTTAGTGACAATTCTAGGCCCTCTTTGGGTTCCAGTATGGAGGTCTCCTGGTGAGCGCTTCAATCCTTTGCTATGGAGCGACATACTGCCCTAACTGCTGGTGTGATGATCGTGGGAGCCATCGCATACGACAGTCGTGACCCCTAGTAGTGGTACGAGGGGCACTAACAGCTCAGCGATATGTGCAGGACATCCTGTCGACCACAAGTATTCTTCTCAGCACTTTTCAGCTGGATATGCTCTCCTGCGCACAGCGAGGCTTCTCCAGGAATGTGTCGTCCTATTTTATTACCTATAAAGCATTTATGGGAACAGCTAAAATGCGAGCTTCAGCAACCTATGAGTGTGCAGGATCTACAGGGTCATCTGTAACATCTGTGGGCAAATGTACCCTAGGATACCATACCAAACTTGTATGTCTCCTTGCCCAACCGTATCTCATCCATCTTGTACCCGGGCTAGAGGCCGTATCTCATCTTGTACCCGGGCTAGAGGCCGTATCTCATCTTGTACCCGGGCTAGAGGCCGTATCTCATCTTGTACCCGGGCTAGAGGCAGCCTAACAGGGTCCTAAAACCTCCTTGGAATTGGACAATTTTCACTAATAAATGTCTCAGTTTCTGTAATATTGGGATCCCTTACATTTATCATAATTACAGTCACACTGGGAAAGTTTCATCCCAACACCTCCTTCTTGGTGCAGGATTTTTGGTCAATGAATGTATATACAGATGGGCTCTTACCACTCATGTTCTCATAAAGCTCCTCCCTTTTTCCACCAGGAGAGACTCTTGGACAAATACGAGTCTTGAACCTGGGGACTCAAGCCTTCAGATGCTCTACGCTGCCTGTCAAGATCTTCTGATGACAAAGCCAGAGCTCAAATAGAGAAGCAGCATCCCCGACATCAAACCTGATGGGAAGGATCCCTTCAGCAGGACATGACCATCCCATACAGCTGATTTGAGAAGGTCTAGAAAGGGTCTGGGATGGGCTAGGGGACCCCTTACCATGGAAGGTACTTGCCAGTCTAGACATGGGCTGGAAGGAGAGGAAACCCCCATACAACCCTAGCAAAGATCCTACAATTTGATAGAACAGGAAAATTCCACTCAGGAATCCTCTCTGCACCTGTCCTCTGTAGAGACAGGAAGAGCACTGGAGGCTGGAGCGGCCTATTGACTTCTCAGTGTTCTATTCTCTACAGAAGACCATAAGGACAACCTACATATGGTGCTGTCATGGAGAACGTCCTGGAAAAAAATTACCTGGAGTAGTGCATACAACACTTGAAGTACAGAAATGCAAAAACCGCTGCTCTCCAGTATAATATTCATACTTTTTAGCTTCTTTACTCCGTCCTCTGCAGCTCTGGTCTCTTCATTCTCTGTGGGTGGGCAGCAGCTCATCCTATGTGACCATCAAGCACCTGCATCTCTCAGGAGTGCACTGCAGCCAGCTCTTCCTAAGCCCCCCCCCCCCCCTTTAATTATCATGAGAACCACAAATGACCCGACAACAGTCGTCGTCTGAGCCTAATGGCTGCAGGTCCCCCAGAGGCTGGACCTAGATATTAGATGGCGGCTCACAGCCAATAATCATGTACACATGCATCCTCAGCACGGCCGGACATGCTGCAGGTGGTTTCCGTGGAGGAGATCAGCTTCTACCAGACGCGTCCGGACTCGTTCCTCTCGGAGACATAAACCTATTTGTTCCGTATTTCCACCAGTGGTCTCCATAGCCAGAGACTTGTAGGAAAAAGCAGAGAACATGGAGCGTCTGTGGTCAGCTGTAATCCCGCCATCTCCAGCTCATTACACCAGTATAAACCAGTATGAATCTAGAATAGTACTGGATAAAACAAGACGTCCTCCTACAGAGCAGGAGACATCTCCATTACCTGACCATCCTGTGGAAGGAGAGGACGTGGACATCTCTCTGGTGTTGTCCTCTGACTAGATCTCTCTGCAGGAGACACAGAGACTGGACTCAGACTTTACAGACAGAGAATTCCAGGACATTAGTATTTAGTCCTGTCCATTACCTGGAGATGCGAGGGGCTGGTCCTCCTCCATCTTGACATCCTTGTGTAGACCCTTGTGTCCTTCTAAATACTCCCTCTCCTCCATGGAGAAATAGACAGCGACATCCTGACATCTTATAGGAACCTGACAACACAATGACACCGTCATCACCCAGACCCCTCCAGTGCTGTGACTGTATAATGTCCCAGCATTCCCGGCGGTGTCACCTCTCCAGTCAGCAGCTCCATCATCTTGTGGACGACTTCTAGGATCTTCTCATTGTTCTTCTCATGTATCAGATTACTAGACGTCTTCTTCACCATGGAGTAATCCTGTTCATTGAAGACACAATAATAAATGTCACCATGTACATTCCAGAGTCCATCACTTCTACAGCCATGTCCACCTGTAATTACCATAGATAATGGTGTAATGTGACATCATCAGAACCTCTCACCTCTCCAGTCACATCCCCTGTAATTACCATAGATAATGATGTAATGTGACATCATCAGAACCTCTCACCTCTCCAGTCACATCCCCTGTAATTACCATAGATAATGGTGTAATGTGACATCATCAGAACCTCTCACCTCTCCGGTCACATCCCCTGTAATTACCATAGATAACGGTGTAATGTGACATCATCAGAACCTGTCACCTCTCCAGTCACATCCCCTGTAATTACCATAGATAATGATGTAATGTGACATCATCAGAACCTCTCACCTCTCCAGTCACATCCCCTGTAATTACCATAGATAATGGTGTAATGTGACATCATCAGAACCTCTCACCTCTCCAGTCACATCCCCTGTAATTACCATAGATAATGGTGTAATGTGACATCATCAGAACCTCTCACCTCTCCAGTCACATCCTCTGTAATTACCATAGATAACGATGTAATGTGACATCATCAGAACCTCTCACCTCTCCAGTCACATCCCCTGTAATTACCATAGATAATGGTGTAATGTGACATCATCAGAACCTCTGACCTCTCCAGTCACATCCCCTGTAATTACCATAGATAACGATGTAATGTGACATCATCAGAACCTCTCACCTCTCCGGTCACATCCCCTGTAATTACCATAGATAACGGTGTAATGTGACATCATCAGAACCTCTCACCTCTCCAGTCACATCCCCTGTAATTACCATAGATAATGGTGTAATGTGACATCATCAGAACCTCTCACCTCTCCAGTCACATCCCCTGTAATTACCATAGATAATGGTGTAATGTGACATCATCAGAACCTCTCACCTCTCCAGTCACATCCCCTGTAATTACCATAGATAATGGTGTAATGTGACATCATCAGAACCTCTCACCTCTCCAGTCACATCCCCTGTAATTACCATAGATAATGGTGTAATGTGACATCATCAGAACCTCTCACCTCTCCAGTCACATCCCCTGTAATTACCATAGATAATGGTGTAATGTGACATCATCAGAACCTCTCACCTCTCCAGTCACATCCCCTGTAATTACCATAGATAACGGTGTAATGTGACATCATCAGAACCTCTCACCTCTCCAGTCACATCCCCTGTAATTACCATAGATAATGGTGTAATGTGACATCACCAGAACCTCTCACCTCTCCAGTAAGCAGGAGGAGGATCTCCAGGGTAAGATCTAATATCCTCTCCGCCATCTTGTCCCCGTCTCCGTCCATTATCTGGTACTGATGATGTCATCGGACAATCCTAGATCACAGGAACCTGAATGGAAGAAGAGGAGTCAATGTAGAATCCGCATGAAATCCCATAGAAATGCTTATAATGACCGGAGATGATGAGGGACATTTGGGGAGAAATCAGAGGAGATGAGGTCTTCTCTCTATTGTCTGGACTGATGACTAGAAGATCTCGTCAGGGCAGTTCCTCCATGTTTGAGGTGACAGCAGTGTAAAGCATGGTGCACCCTGACACTGGCCGCAGTGGTGATACCAATAATGTAAACCATCATGGCCACAGTGGTCATGTGACACTTATACTGGTATCACTGCTGGGATACATCCTCATAACATGGACGTCTATGGGAGATGACGACCACTGCTGGAGACACTGGTGGACGCCTCCCAGGTCCCTCTCCGGCAGAGACTTCAGTGTCCCCGACGTCAGGAGAGCAGCGCATGCGCAGGATGTCAGTGCGGCCTGTGACTGCCACAATACACTGCACTACTTAAGCGTCAACTGCCACAATACACTGCACTACTGAAGCATCAACTGCCACAATACACTGCACTACTGAAGCGTCAACTGCCACAATACACTGCACTACTGAAGCGTCAACTGCCACAATACACTGCACCACTGAAGCGTCAACTGCCACAATACACTGCACCACTGAAGCGTCAACTGCCACAATACACTGCACTACTGAAGCGTCAACTGCCACAATACACTGCACCACTGAAGCGTCAACTGCCACAATACACTGCACCACTGAAGCGTCAACTGCCACAATACACTGCACCACTGAAGCGTCAACTGCCACAATACACTGCACTACTGAAGCGTCAACTGCCACAATACACTGCACCACTGAAGCATCGACTGCCACAATACACTGCACTACTGAAGCGTCGACTGCCACAATACACTGCACTACTGAAGCGTCAACTGCAACAATACACTGCACTACTGAAGCGTCAACTGCCCCAATACACTGCACTACTGAAGCGTCAACTGCCCCAATACACTGCACTACTGAAGCGTCAACTGCCCCAATACACTGCACCACTGAAGCGTCAACTGCCCCAATACACTGCACTACTGAAGCGTCAACTGCCACAATACACTGCACTACTGAAGCGTCGACTGCCACAATACACTGCACTACTGAAGCGTCGACTGCCACAATACACTGCACTACTGAAGCGTCAACTGCCACAATACACTGCACTACTGAAGCATCAGCTGTGACAGACATCACACACTGCACTACTGAAGCACCAGCTGTGACAGACATCACACACTGCACTACTGAAGCACCAGCTGTGACAGACATCATACACTGCACTACTGAAGCACCAGCTGTGACAGATATCACACACTGCACTACTGCCTGCGGCTCCCGGCTCCCCGGTACCTGCTTCTCATGCCGGGGCTCTCCCTCCCGCTGTCCGGTGTAGCTTTTATACTAACCCTGGTACCCTACCGGTTGATGCTAGAGTGGAGTTGTTAGAACGAGGTCTGTGACGTCACTGGTCACATGCTCCTTCATGGTCACATGGTCAAGTGTGGGAAGTGCTTATAAACCCAGACTGCAGGAGCTTGTGGAGGAGGAGCTGTGTGCGCCTGGATGTGCTGCAGAGAGTCCATAGGAGCGCATACATGAGGAGGCAGGTTACAGATCTGTGAAGGGAGGGGGCATGTGGTGTATTCTGGGGACGGGGGGGGGTTAATCTGTGAGGGGGGGTTAATCTGTGAGGGGGGGGCATGTGGTGTATTCTGTGGACGGGGGGGGGTTAATCTGTGAGGGGGGGGGCATGTGGTGTATTCTGGGGACGGGGGGGGGGTTAATCTGTGAGGGGGGGCATGTGGTGTATTCTGGGGACGGGGGGGGTTAATCTGTGAGGGGGGGGCATGTGGTGTATTCTGGGGACGGGGGGGGGGGTTAATCTGTGAGGGGGGGCATGTGGTGTATTCTGGGGACGGGGGGGGGGGGTTAATCTGTGAGGGGGGGGCATGTGGTGTATTCTGGGGACGGGGGGGTTAATCTGTGAGGGGGGGTTAATCTGTGAGGGGGGGTTAATCTGTGAGGGGGGGGCATGTGGTGTATTCTGGGGACGGGGGGGGGGGGTTAATCTGTGAGGGGGGGCATGTGGTGTATTCTGGGGACGGGGGGGGGGTTAATCTGTGAGGGGGGGCATGTGGTGTATTCTGGGGACGGGGGGGGGGGTTAATCTGTGAGGGGGGGCATGTGGTGTATTCTGGGGACGGGGGGGGGGGGTTAATCTGTGAGGGGGGGCATGTGGTGTATTCTGGGGACGGGGGGGGGGTTAATCTGTGAGGGGGGGGCATGTGGTGTATTCTGGGGACGGGGGGGGGTTAATCTGTGAGGGGGGGGCATGTGGTGTATTCTGGGGACGGGGGGGGGTTAATCTGTGAGGGGGGGGCATGTGGTGTATTATGGGGGGGGGGTTAATCTGTGAGGGGGCATGTGGTGTATTCTGGCGCCATGTGATTGTAGGTCTGTGAGGGGGGTTGGGTGTGGTGTATTCTGGGGACATGATGGTGCAGATCTGTGGGAGGCTTTATGGGGTGTATTGGAGAGGGGGAAGATCAGTAAGGGGGGTGTAAGCCTCTGTGTATGGGGCTGGGTGTATCTTGTAGCCGGTGTGTGGTAACATTGATGTGTATTCACCCAATAGATTTTGTTCTTGAGCAGAGGGGTTGCCATGGAGACGAGCACCCAGTGCCCACCGCTGTACAGTCTGATGGCAGGGAGTACACTGTATGCAGCACTACACACTATATATATATATAAGGGGTTGTTGTCACTTCTTGTCATGTCTCGGTCAGTAAACAGAATCTGTCCTAAAGACACCGCAGGATTGTGTCAGAAGAGCTGAAGTCCCGTGTAGGGCTGCAACGATTAATCGATTATAACGACGAATCCAGTTATCGAATAATTGTCCGGTTCGTTGCTATGTGGGCGGTTTACTTTAAGTCACTGCATCTTTATTTTACCTTACAATGACGCTCCAGTAACGGGCAGAGCGGACGGTGGTGTAACGTCACTTACTCATGTGACGCGCCTGCTCCGCCTCCTTCATTCATAAAGTGGGCGGAGCAGGTGCGTCTCGTGAGTGACGTCACGCCGCCATCAGCTCTGCCTGTTACTCAGTGGCGTCGCCAGAGGGGGCCACGGCCCCCCCTACATCAAGCTGTGCCCCCCCCCCCCCAACTAAAATGTCCCCCATTCATTTTGGTAATAGTGTGTCTGTGCTGTGCACTGTGTAGGCACTTGGCAGCCCTACCGGACATCTTCTTCACATCTGATGATCTGTCTCGGACTCGTGCAGTTGCGGTCTCACTCTCTAGTCTCCACCCATCGCCTCCCCGGCCCCGCCCACAGCCCCGCCCCCGGCTCCAGGACATGACCAGTTGAGTCAGACTCGGTGTCAGTGAGACGAGCTGATTCTGATTCATTCATCTACTGGCAGCAGCTGCTTAAAGTCATTTTTTTTTTTTTTGGGGGCAACTTAAATTCCTTATAATGCGATATATTAATATATAGGGCTCTTACTCATTTTGGTTGGGTAGTTTCTTAAAAAAACGGACTTTTATAATATGTAAATGAGCTCTCTACCAGCAAGTAGGTAGCAGCCGCATCCTCCTTTCATAAAGACGCCCCCTCCTCATGTTGATTGACAGGGCCAGCGAACGCGCTCGTCCTCTGGCTGGCCCTGTCTGCGTTCAAAATCTGGTGCCTGCGCCGTACCGGTCTTCAGTTGGCGCAGGCGCACTGAGAGGAGGACGCTTGCTCGGCCGCTCCTTCCTCAGTGCACCTACACCGATGACGTCACATCTACACCCGTCGCAGGCGCACTGAGGAAGGAGCGGCCGAGCAAGCGTCCTCCTCTCAGTGCGCCTGCGCCAACTGAAGACCGGTACGGCGCAGGCACCAGATTTTGAACGCAGACAGGGCCAGCCAGAGGACGAGCGCGTTCGCTGGCCCTGTCAATCAACATGAGGAGGGGGCGTCTTTATGAAAGGAGGATGCGGCTGCTACCTACTTGCTGGTAGAGAGCTCATTTACATATTATAAAAGTCCGTTTTTTTAAGAAACTACCCAACCAAAATGAGTAAGAGCCCTATATATTAATATATCGCATTATAAGGAATTTAAGTTGTAAAAAATATATATGACTTTAGTGGGGTGACAGAAGCCCTTTAAGCCAGCCAGGCCCAGACTAGAGAACAGACAGTGTGTGGCGTGTCCCTACCCTACAGATACCGAACAGACTGGACTGAGCCTGACCTAGTGGTGACGGTGTGTAGCAGGTTAACTTAATAATAATAATAAGGTACAACTTACAAGTAGTGACTAGTGACTGAGTGGACTGACCTAGGCTACTTTCACACTAGCGTTCGATCGGATCCGTCTGCATTAAATTGGCAAAAAAAGCTAAGTGTGAAAGTAGCCTGAGCGGATCCGTCCAGACTTTTACATTGAAAGTCAATGGGGGACGGATCCGCTTGAAGATTGAGCCATATTGTGCAAGCAGCGTTCAGCTGTCCGCCTGTCCGTGCGGAGGCGAGCGGAGCGGAGGCTGAACGCCGCCAGACTGATGCATTCTGAGCGGATCCGCGTCCACTCAGAATGCATTAGGGCTGGACGGATGCGTTCGGGGCCGCTTGTGAGAGCCTTCAAACGGAACTCACGAGCGGACACCCGAACGCTAGTGTGAAAGCAGCCTAAGTCTCTTTCTATTCTAACTAGAGAGATTAGATCTGACTGAGTCTGAGAGGAGAGCTGGCTGGTGGCTGCCCCAGAATCTTCCTGATTTAAAAGTTAAAGGGGTTCTGCACTTTAATTTAACTGATGATCTATTCTCTGAATAGATCATCAGCTTCTGATCGGCAGCGGTCAGACACCCGGGACCCCCGCCGATCAGCTGCTTAAGAAGGCACCGGCGCTCCAGTAGCGCCACAGCCTTCTCACTGTTTACCGCCGGCCAAGTGATGTCACGAGTTACGACTAGTATCAACTAGCATGGACGCGGCTAAGCTCCATTCAAGTGACAGAGCTTAGCCGCGCCCACTCTAGTTGATACAAGTCGTGACGTCAGTGGGCGGCGGCCCGGCGGTACAGTGAGAAGGCCGCGGCGCTGCTGGAGCGCCGCTGCCTTCTCAAACAGCTGATCGGCGGGGGTCCCGGGTGTCGGACCCCCACCGATCAGATGCTGATGATCTATCCAGAGGATAGATCATCACAGTTAAATGAAAGTGCAGAACCCCTTTAAAGTTACTGTCAGTGCAGCCTGGAGGATTACAGTGTTTACCGTTTAGAGAAATCATGTTCAAATGTGAGCGGTGGGAGGGGGATCGGGGGTCTGTGGATGTCATGAGTCATTACACTGTTATAGGGGGGGAGGGATCTGTGGATAATACTCTTAGTGTTATAGGGAGGGGGATCGGGGGTCTTTAGATGTCATGACACTGTTACGGGGGGGGGGGGGGGGGGGGGGGATCTGTGCCACTCTGTGGATGACACTGTTAGGCTCCCTTCAGACGTCCGTAACAGCGGCAATGTGCGGGTCCGCATTTTTTTTTCGGGAACGGAATTGCGGACCCGGAAGTGCAGGACCGCCTTTCCGTATCCGGCTGCACATCGTGCTGCCCTATAGAAATGAATGGGTCCGCAATTCCGTTACGCAAATTTCGGATGTGTGTGAATGGGGCCTTATAGGGAGAGGGATCCCGGTATGACACGGATATGGGGTGGATCTGTGAATGACACATAGCATGAGATGCTATAAACGGTATGTCATCCACAGATCCCCCTCCATAAGTGTCATCCACAGATCCCCCTCCATAAGTGTCATCCACAGATCCCCCTCCATAAGTGTCATCCACAGATCCCCAGGCAGCTAGGACATGTTGAAATCTGAGTGATTGGGGTTTTTCTTCCCTATTGCGGTTTTAGGTATTGGGTAAAGTATCGCAGCATTTATAAGCGTACTTGTGTAAATGTAACGTTGTTATAGCTGCCCCCCCTACTTTTGTCCTGGCCCCCAGTGTGCCCCCCCAAAATTTGAAAGCTAGAGACGCCACTGCTGTTACTGGAGCATCATTGTACGGTAAAATAAAGATGCAGTGATTAGTCTGCTGTGAACAGCGGGGCTGTTATGGGGAGGGGGATCTGGGCACAGGGCCCCCTCGCCGTAGCGGCGCGCCCCACAGGGCCCCCTCGCCAGAACTGTGTCGTCCACAATTTGTTTTAATATGGCCTTTGAACATAATTTAGGCAATACGCCCTCCGATTCCGCGGCCAATAGGGATTAACAAAATTAAGGCAAAATAAACTTCATGTCATCTGCTGTGGAGAGATGGTGACTCTCCCTGCACCGTGCTGCTGTATGAGAGGGAGCGGAGTCCATTCAGGCCCTGCGTCAGACTGAGGACAGGGAGCCTGAAACTGGACCTCTGGCCGCCCTACTTTACCTGCTGAAGTAGCAAACAGCCTGAAAGAACGTCTGTCTGTCCTTTTGGAGAGCACACAGACAGGTGAACTGATGAGCAGGACAGACAGGCCGATGTGTGGGGGGGCTGTATTTTTCTAAAGCCAAGTTCAGATGACGTAGTAGAAGGGTATCCTGGCTTGTCTGTGCCGTCTCCCCAATGGGCGGCTGCGTAAGCGCACTGTGAATACAGTGACTGAGCTTGGCCTACATGCACTTGGTTTAATAACGACATCCCTCATATTTCAGTCACTTCCGCTGTCTTGTGTATGGAGGCCGGGTCACCAGGAACAAGAGGCAAATGGCCAATTTTATATACTTAGTGTCATTAACTTTATTTTTTATTTCTTGTAGGTAAACAAACTGATCAAATTGGTGAAAGTGGCGTCACTGCTTTCATATGCAAGTCTGTATTTATTGTATAAAACTGTAAATGGTTCTGAAATGTTGGTAACAAACACTTTATTAATAAACGGTTTCTCACTTTTTTTCTTAGGTGTTGGGGCTGAAAATAGACAACCAAATGTTATTATTTGTCTCAGAACATGTCAACAATTTACATTAAGGTGCAGAGTTCTCAGACATAGACACCCTGCAGTTATATCTGTGCACACACAGGACAAAGGGTATTTATTGAAAAGTTTTTAAATAAAGCATATATTTAATAAATCAAGTATGTGACTTTAATGTGTGTGTGTGTATATGTATAATGTGTGTGTATATATGTTTCACACTGAAGGCATCAAAACTATGAATTAACACATGTGGAATTATATACATAACAAAAAAGTGTGAAACAACTGAAAATATGTCATATTCTGGGTTCTTCACAGTACCCACCTTTTGCTTTGATCACTGCTTTGCACACTCTTGGCATTCTCTTGATGAGCTTCAAGAGGTAGTCACCTGAAATGGTCGTCACTTCACAGGTGTGCCCTGTCAGGTGTAATAAGTGGGATTTCTTGCCTTATAAATGGGGTTGGGACCATCAGTTGCGTTGTGGAGAAGTCAGGTGGATACACAGCTAATAGTCCTACTGAATAGACTGTTAGCTGCTTTTTTCTTGCCATAATACAAATTCTAAGTAAAGAAAAACGAGTGGCCATCATTACTTTAAAAAAATGAAGGTCAGTCAGTCCGAAAAATTGGGAAAACGTTGAAAGTGTCCCCAAGTGCAGTCACAAAAACCATCAAGCGCTACAAAGAAACTGGCTCACATGCGGACCGCCCCAGGAAAGGAAGACCAAGAGTCACCTCTGCTGCGGAGGATAAGTTCATCCGAGTCACCAGCCTCAGAAATCGCAGGTTAACACAGGGCTTGACAAATTTCTTTGGAATCTAGGAGCCAGCTAAAAAAGTTAGGAGCAGTTTTTTTTACCTTATAAAGCCTTATTTTCAGTGACAAAAATAACACCTCTTAAATTAACATATAAAGAAGTCTAGAACCAAACAACATGGGCATTGTTTATTATCAGTATACTGTGATGTCACTGCGTGTATAATCCCTGCGCTGCAGCTGACAGATGGGGATCCCTTCCCCAGGATGTTTGGTCCGGGCTCATTCATCTCCTAGAACTGCAGCTATGAAATCCACAGCGTATTGCAGCAAATACCAGCAAAATGGATAAGATTTTACCAAAAATCCTCACACTTCATAAAATCCACACGGAAATGAACGTACTGTGCACATTTCCAAGCTGCACCGCGGTAATATAGGATTTCACTATGTGTAACTGATCGTGGCTTAATTCCACACGCTACATGTAGAGTTTGATAAAAATCCACAACAGGTAATCCTCTGTGGAAAATATTTCCATCGGAATTACCCCAGGAATACTGAGCGGTCTTCCTGCTCTCTCATGGATTGTCACCAAGCTTCCTGGTCTCCTAGTCCTGAGGAGAACATCTCTAGTAAACTATAAAGCTATGCGCTCTGGGACATATGTCCTGCTCAAGGACTGTATATCTCAGATGGCATATGTGCATGGACCCTTATTAGAATAGTGGGAGTAATAAGGTCCTCCTCCTGGAGTCAGTAATCTAGCCTGTTCACTATAGAATCAGCTAGAATGGAGTTGTTAGAAGGAGGTCCTCCTCTATTATCAGTAATATAAACTGTAGAGGTGTTAGAAGGAGGTCCTCCTCTATTATCAGTAATATAAGCTGTAGAGATATTAGAAGGAGGTCCTCCTCTATTATCAGTAATATAAACTGTAGAGGTGTTAGAAGGAGGTTCTCCTCTATTATCAGTAATATAAGCTGTAGAGGTGTTAGAAGGAGGTCCTCCTCTATTATCAGTAATATAAGCTGTAGAGATATTAGAAGGAAGTCCTCCTCTATTATCATTGCTAGAAGCTGCAGAGGTGTTAGAAGGAGGTCCTCCTCTACTATCAGTAATATAAGCTGTAGAGGTGTTAGAAGGAGGTCCTCCTCTACTATCAGTAATATAAGCTGTAGAGGTGTTAGAAGGAGGTCCTCCTCTATTATCAGTAATATAAGCTGTAGAGATGTTAGAAGGAGGTCCTCCTCTATTATCAGTAATATAAGCTGTAGAGATGTTAGAAGGAGGTCCTCCTCTATTATCAGTAATATAAGCTGTAGAGGTGTTAGAAGGAGGTCCTCCTCTATTATCAGTAATATAAGCTGTAGAGATGTTAGAAGGAGGTCCTCCTCTATTATCAGTAATATAAGCTGTAGAGATGTTAGAAGGAGGTCCTCCTCTATTATCAGTAATATAAGCTGTAGAGATATTAGAAGGAGGTCCTCATCCTGGAGTCAGTAACCTAGTCTCTTCTATACAGAGCAGGCTAGAATGGAGTGGGCAGAAGGAGGTCCTCCTCTATTATCAGTAATATAAGCTGCAGAGGTATTAGAAGGAGGTCCTCCTCCTGGAGTCAGTAATCTAGCCCGTTCACTATAGAATCAGCTAGAATGGAGTTGTTAGAAGGAGGTCCTCCTCTATTATCATTGCTAGAAGCTGCAGAGGTGTTAGAAGGAGGTCCTCCTCTACTATCAGTAATATAAGCTGTAGAGGTGTTAGATGGAGGTTCTCCTCTATTATCAGTAATATAAGCTGTAGAGATATTAGAAGAAGGTCCTCCTCCTGGAGTCAGTAACCTAGTCTCTTCTATACAGAGCAGGCTAGAATGGAGTGGGCAGAAGGAGGTCCTCATCCTGGAGTCAGTAACCTAGTCTTTTCTATACAGAGCAGGCTAGAATGGAGTGGGCAGAAGGAGGTCCTCCTGTATTTGCTGTGGCTTATTGAGTTAATATTGGTCCTCTCTGAGAAGTCCTTAATCTAGTCGGCTGTGGCAGATAAAACTGTGAAATTAAAATACATGAAGGGTGCGCTCAAGCGGTCGGCGTGGTTTTAGAAGTGGCAAAACCACAGCCATTAATGAGAGTGTTAACAGAAAATGGCCGCGCTGTGTGAACACAACTGTAAGACTCTGGATGTGATCTCATGTCGGCTTAGAATTACATCATTGGTGTAGGAAATGATAAATGAGCCGGGCCCCCCCTTCCCCGCCATTCCTCCTTATTTAGAACTGGTGTAAGTGACTTGGAAGGGGAAAAAGTCTTAGATTTTGCCGCAAATCACCTTTGAGAAAAAATCTGCACCAAAAATACACCAAAAGGTCGTATATGTTTGAAAATAAATGACCCCTTAGTTCTATTTTTATGTATTTGTGAAAACAAGCAGAATGGAATTTTTTCTATTGCATCGATAAAAATATATATGAAAAAAAATGATATAGGAAATTCATAAATCTAGTAAAACAGTTTCCAGAATTAAGAATGCAAAGAATTTAATAAGTAACATGAAGAACAGGAGGACCTCCTCCTAACAACTCCATCCTAGCCTGCTCTACACTGAACAAGCTAGATTACTGACTCCAGGGGGAGGACCTCATTGTAACAACTCCATTCTAGTCTCAACCCATGAGATTTCCCGACCGTCTGACTTCCTGTCACATCAGCGATGACGTCGGGAGGCGTGCCTTACTTTTCACCATCTGCGCATGCCCAAAAGGACACTCTAGTGAAAATCTCACGGCTGAATTTAGCAGCACACCGGGACACTGCGCATGCGTCGGGGAGCCGAGGTAGGGAAAAATCACGGGTCAGTGCGCAAGCGCGGTTAACTCATTAAAATCCACCCGATATACGCGCCTGCGCAATGTGGTGGTGGTAGGGAAAAATTACATCCCAGTGCGCAAGCGCAGAGGGTAAGTATGAATATCCATGCCAAAAGCACTTTTAACGCAGGAGCTATTCTCATATTGGTTCTTGATTGATTGTCCTCTTATATATAGGTTCTATTATATATATATGGGGGGGATGTCTGCGCAGTATATGGGGGGCTGTCTGCGCAGTATATCGGGGGCTGTCTGCAAAGTATATGGGGGGCTGTCTGCGAAGTATATGGGGGGCTGTCTGCGAAGTATTTGGGGGGCTGTCTGCGAAGTATATGGGGGGCTGTCTGCGCAGTATATGGGGGGCTGTCTGCGCAGTATATGGGGGGGCTGTCTGCGCAGTATATGGGGGGGGGCTGTCTGCGCAGTATATGGGGGGCTGTCTGCGAAGTATATGGGGGGGCTGTCTGCGCAGTATATGGGGGGGCTGTCTGCGCAGTATAGTCTGCTGCTGTGTATGTGCGCACCGTCCGTCTGCTGTGTGTGTGCGCACCGTCCGTCTGCTGTGTGTGTGCGCACCGTCCGTCTGCTGTGTGTGTGCGCACCGTCCGTCTGCTGTGTGTGCGCGCACCGTCCGTCTGCTGTGTGTGTGTGTGTGTGCACCGTCAGTCTGCTGTGTGTGTGTGTGTGTGTGCACCGTCAGTCTGCTGTGTGTGTGTGTGTGCACTGTCAGTCTGCTGTGTGTGTGTGTGTGCACCGTCAGTCTGCTGTGTGTGTGTGTGTGCACCGTCAGTCTGCTGTGTGTGTGTGTGTGCACCGTCAGTCTGCTGTGTGTGTGTGTGTGCACCGTCAGTCTGCTGTGTGTGTTTGTGCACCGTCAGTCTGCTGTGTTACGGCCCAGTGCGCAAGCGTGGTTAACTCATTAAAATCATGGGAACCTTGCCTGCCTCGCCCAATCCCTGGCGTAGTCGCTGGAGCGCTACCTACAAATTGCGGTCTCGTAGGCTGTACACGACAGACCTTCCTGGTTCCCCTATCCAGGGGCTATGTTCTAAGCAAGCTGATAATTCAGGCAAACGCCTCTTGTAGGGTTGGTAACCCTTCTCGGCCTCTAGAGGTTCTTTTGTAGTGCCTGTGCCAGAGAATACAGGCAGACTTCTATTGCCGTGGCGATTAAATCTTTTTGTTTCCAGCCACCTTGCTCCCTTCATGGGTAGAGTACCTACACCATCTCCTGATGCTGTATCCAATATCCCTGGCGGGCTCTATTGTGTTCCGTGCGGCACTATTTCTCCCTTTCGGGTGAGATATAGAGGCCACTCAATTGCTGTAGCAATTGCCTCTGTTTGGTTATAGTGGGCACCTTTCAAATCCCCTCCGTTCCTTTTATGCTGTATTCACTATTAACCACCTCCCGACCGCCTAACGCAGGGATGTGTCCTGCGGGAAACCGGGTTATTCCTCCTAGACGCATATACGCATCATGACACGTATATGCGTCCCGCACAGGCGTAGTGCGGGTCGGCAAGAGGCGCACAAGGAGTTGGTCACCAGCCTGCCAGCCAATGATCAGCGCTGGCAGGTTGGTGACTTTTAAGAAGAAGAACCACCAGCCATATAATACATTATATTTATAAATGTAAGGTGTCCAATGGCTTCTGTGGTCTCTGCTGGTCCTTTTCGTCAATTGGTTACAGCAGAGGAGCAGGCATCACAGTGAGTACAACAAACACTACACATTTAGCTCATCACCCCAATTAACCCCTTGATCACCCCGTCAATCACTAGTGAAAGGGAAAAAAGTGATCGGTGTAAACTGTCACTTTTTTTCCCACTGGTATTGACTGTTAGGTTTTAGGATAGTTAATGGCCCCTGGTTAGGTAGTTAGCGATCGTTTAGCGCCCAGCCCACCGCACCGCAGTCAATGATTCGCTGATTCGCGTATCACTAATCAGCATTGGTACTTTTATAGTATCTGTAAGTGATCAGAACTGATCACAGTCAGATCTATAATAGTATTTATAGGAGAGGCTTAACTGTGATGAGTGGGTGAAGCGCTTCCCCTGACCTAGCTGGCTGTGTTGTGCCGGAAGCCAGGAGCGAGGGTAAGCCTAGTAGTGGGCAAAATAAACGAGGAGAGCAGAGTAGTGACCAAAAGCCTTCAAAACCACCCAGAGAGCAAGATTACAAAATGCCTGGGAAATCTCAACATGCGGGTTCGGGATGTATCTCGTGAAGCAAGAAGAGCGCCACCTACCCATGCATTTAAACCCGTGCGCCGGGACCCCATTTTTAAAGCTGAGGACGCGGCTCCGGTTCGGAGCAAGTGTCCCGAGACGGCCAGCGGGTTACGACCGAGACCTGAGGCCAGCGTTCTGATGTGGGACACAAAACTGGATTGACGACAGGGGCCCCCCACACCAGGGAAGCAGCGGGGCCTCTGGGGAGGCCCTTGCAACGGGGCCAGCAATTGACGGGGGACCATGACTGGGCACCAATCGTTGGAGGTTTTAAAACCTGACCTCCGAGGATGGTCCATGCTGATTGGCCTTCGTGTAAGGGAGCCAGAGGCCACAATGGTCGTGGGCCCAGGACAACTGTCGCACCTGCGACCCCTGACGTTTAGGGGAGGTGCTGGTGAACTCACCTGGCCCGAGGAACCCGCAAAACCCGAGATACACGGCTGCCCTAACAATCAAACTAGGAGAGTGGCCAAAAAGGAAATTCATCCAGCGCGGACGAGAGTCGCCCAAACATCTCACCGGAGACAGGCTGCGCGCCACCTACCCGCATGGCGCAGTGCTGTCTCCCTGCTAGGTACAGCTTGATGGGGTTGAATGACAGCCTGAGATTGCGGTGACAGTGGGCTATAAACGCCAGGGTGTAGGAGACATCGTCCAAGCCACCCAGCGGGTGGGACCTGGCGAAACCCTCGTAAACCCTGACACCGGCTTGGTAGCTCCTGATGGTATTGGAGGAGGGAGTGCTGAACCAGGTTCCTGGCGTGAGCAAGGAGGGATATGGGATCGGAACGTAGTACGCCTGGTGCCTACGAGAAGGCTTGAGTCGGTCTGGGCAACGTACCTGGCTTAGAGGCTACTACCTGTATCGATGTGATGGGTCACCTGACCTTGATCCGAATGTCGCATAAGTGAACGAACAGGACACGTTCCTGAGGGAGCAAATCCTAAGGTTCGGAGGAAAAAGAGAACATAACTGAGGAGGGTGACAGGACTGGGTGAACCAGGAGACAGAAGTAGGTGCGTGCCTGGGCGATCCAGGAGGCAGAGGTAGGTATGAGCCTGGACGAACCAGGAGACAGAAGAAGGTGCGTGCCTGGGCGATCCAGGAGGCAGAGGTAGGTATGAGCCTGGACGAACCAGGAGACAGAGGTAGGTGCGTGCCTGGGCAATCCAGGAGGCAGAGGTAGGTGCGTGCCTGGGCGATCCAGGAGGCAGAGATAGGTAGTGATTAGCCTGGACGAACCAGGAGACAGAGGTAGGTGCGTGCCTGGGTGATCCAGGAGGCAGAGGTAGGTGCGTGCCTGGGCGATCCAGGAGGCAGAGGTAGGTGCGTGCCTGGGCGATCCAGGAGGCAGAGGTAGGTGCGTGCCTGGGCGATCCAGGAGGCAGAGATAGGTATAAGCCTGGACGAACCAGGAGACAGAGGTAGGTGCGTGCCTGGGCGATCCAGGAGGCAGAGGTAGGTGTGTGCCTGGGCGATCCAGGAGGCAGAGGTAGGTGCGTGCCTGGGCGATCCAGGAGGCAGAGGTAGGTGCGTGCCTGGGCGATCCAGGAGGCAGAGGTAGGTGCGTGCCTGGGCGATCCAGTAGGCAGAGGTAGGTGCGTGCCTGGGCGATCCAGGAGGCAGAGGTAGGTATGAGCCTGGGCGATCCAGGGACAGGAGACAGAAGTAGGTATGAGCCTGGGCGATCCAGGAGACAGAAGTAGGTATGAGCCTGGGCGATCCAGGAGACAGAAGTAGGTATGAGCCTGGGCGATCCAGGAGACAGAAGTAGGTATGAGCCTGGGCGATCCAGGAGACAGAAGTAGGTGTGAGCCTGGGCGATCCAGGAGGCAGAGGTAGGTGTGAGCCTGGGCGATCCAGGGACAGGAGACAGAAGTAGGTATGAGCCTGGGCGATCCAGGAGACAGAAGTAGGTATGAGCCTGGGCGATCCAGGAGACAGAAGTAGGTATGAGCCTGGGCGATCCAGGAGACAGAAGTAGGTGTGAGCCTGGGCGATCCAGGAGACAGAAGTAGGTGTGAGCCTGGCGAACCAGTAGATGAGACAGCAGCATATAACGTGAAGTACATACATATAACCCATGGCACTGTTGCCACCATAGAATAGACGACTGCAGTGAGCGTTTAGTGACCGCTGAATGGGTATGGCGTGCAATGATGACCTGGCCTACTCGTGGTGAGACCCCGGGTTCTTTGAACGCCGTGCTGAAACTAGGTCCCTTCCACCCAGCTGGGACCCCGGGGCCCTCCCCCTAAATGAGGAACCGAGGATGACTTGCCTTCCTCCTGCTGCGGCACGGCGGGAGTGCATATGAAATGGCTGGTGATTGGAACCTACCGATTTTATTATATATATATATATATATATATATATATATATATTTTCTTATTCTTTTTTTTTTTTTTCTTTTTTTTTCTGGACATGGGCCGTCGTTGCCCAGGGGCTAGATACCCCTGCTTGCCGCGTGTGGCCTGTTTCGACGGGGGTGCCAGTCTGGGGGCCGTAGACCTAATAGTAGGGCCGACAGATAATTGCAGTGAACGTTTAGTGACAGATGATCGCGTATGGGGTGCGATAAAGACCTAACCTACACCTGGTGAGACCCCAGCTCTCTTCGGCCTCAGAACTAAGGCTAGTGCCCTACCAGACCTAACGGGGACCCAGGAGCCCTCCCCCTGATCCCCTAAGAGTGGGGACAGAGGATAACTTTTTATTTATCCCACCACGGTACGGCGGGTGTGCGCTTCTGACCGTTTTGGTTGCTGGGTAACCCTGGTGAGTTTTTTTTTTATTTTTTTTATGCCCACAATTTATAAAATGGCCGCTTAAAGACATGAACAGTTGTTGCTCAGGAGCTAGACACCCCTGCCTACTTCGTATATGGACTTGTTTGACGTGCGTTCCACGCCAAACAAGTCCAGCCAGAGGACGGGACGGGTGAAGCCCTGTGGAGGGGGAGTGCAGTGTCCCAGGGGGTCAGTAGTGTATGCTGGGCTTTGTAGTGCAGATTGACTCACTAACCTGGGATCCACTGTCGTCTTCAATTGGGGCAAATACTGGAACAGGCAGGTATTTAAAAGTTCGTGACGCCAGTGTCAATTAAACGGTGACACGCCGTGTACGGTATTGTAGAAGAATGAAGCAAGCATAGGATAGCCAACAAAAACTGGAACTTTACTGAATATCAGTGAGTATAATACATGGACGCAGTTGGAAGCGCAGTTCCATGAAAGACAGTTGGTTACTATTGGAATACCGCTGGTTCTTGGAAGTACAGAATGGCCGGTCTTAGCAATGTATTATACAGAGTGTTGATTACAGGAGATGCAGTACAGGCGGCTCGCACACTATTCCTGACTGGTCCTGAAACATGTGACTTTCTCTCCAAGGTCTAATGCCCTTTATCTGGCGTACCCTTGAAGCTGTCTTTATCTAGTACCTCCTCTGTTATCTTGAGTACCTCTTGCTTTATCTGATCGGCCTCTGTGGTATTCTGTGTCTTGGCTGGTGGCTTACTTATGCTGCTTCAGCTCAACGGATGATGACTCAGGAGGGGAACCTTTTCCTTGGATCCGGAACCCGGTTACAGGGCCTTTACTACCCTCTCCTAGTCGGCAGGCTTCAGGCCTGCTCTGCTCTCACAGGCCCATAGCCTGGCCTCCACTCAGACACAGGATCATTTCTGATCTCTGCTCCCACTGTCTGAACCTGCTATTGCTTCCTGACTGGGCCTTATATAACCTAGGGTTCCCTAGCTCCCTCTAGTGACTCAGAGCTGGAATGACACCCTAGCCGGCCTGCACATGCACCTTTCACAGTAACAGGAAGTACATAGCATTACAGTTAACAAGATATTCTATACCAACCTCCCCATAAATACAGGGGGAACGACAATACCCAAGTGACCCTTCTGTAGTGACGGGGTATTACTCTCCCGTACACTACATACCCCGCTGCTTTAAGCTGAGTACGACCTCGTACTCCATCAGGGCCCGCCCAACTGGAATCATTACCTGAAATAGAGAAAGACACATGCATACATACATATATGTCAATTACACTCATATCAGACCCAATTGGCAAAGGTGAAGTCTGGTGACAAGGGGCGTCGTTCTCTTTTTCGCAGGATAGTGAGTGGAACGGGGGCGCTGACCTGGCACAGCGGATGTTTAAAGAACCAGGATAGTCCATGACAATAAATAAGTCCATAATAAAATTAACCTCTCAGAGGCTTGCACATAGGAAGTCCATCTCTGGGCACATAGACGTGAATAAAAAAACCGGTTCCTAAATACAGTCAGCAGCACATATATAAAATGACAATACAGGACTCTGACAATACCAGGGCCACGTTATCCTGGCAAGTCCTGCTTACCCTTTAAAATAGTGCTGACATAAAAATGTCTTTTCAACCTGAAATGGGGGTAAAAAGGGAAAAACAGTGCAAAATAAGGCACAACTGGGATTATAGCAGCAAAACCGGATGTCCCAAACATAACAAGGGCAGCTGGAAGCAGTGGTATTCAGTGGCACCATGATTCAGTTAGAATGCCACCGGCCGTGTGTAACTGGCAGCAAGCTTGACCAGCTCTGCCAACCGGAGGGACAAAACGGCCATTAGGGAGATGGACATGGGGAAAAGCGTACTCACAGGCGAGTGTCATATTCTTCCTCAGATGAGGAGTCGATGTACGGAACTTGCAGCAACTGTTCTGGCAAGGCCGGCCACATCTGGAAACCATCTCCTCTGACAATCTTTAGAGGGGGAGGCTTGTCCTTCATTGCCTCCATTTCGGCATCCGTCCTAGGAAACGGGAACCACCGCACGCCTCCTGCGCACCCGAGGTCCGCCACCCAATACACCCTCTTGCGTAGGGCCTCTAGGTCAGCTTTGGTGCAGGTTGTCGGAGCTACCGGAGGTCCGGTGACAGTGGCCTCTGGGGTAACGGTGGCAGCTGCTGCTCGACGTCGGGCCTCAGCACATTCTTCTGCCCGCCGGCAGCTGTCCTGCCGCTCCTTCTCCTCCTCTCGCCTCACCGCATCCGGAGGGGGATATCGTTCCTCCAGCCCCTGCAGCACGATGGGCTCCCAGAAGACATCGGGACTTAAGTAAGACTGGCTATGCAGGTGGGTGGTTCGGGCCGATTCCACTTTTACTCCCTCTGTCTCACCCGGATCTGTCCCCTCTTTCTCAGAGTCCCAGGTCTCAGCCGGCGCCTTTGGGCGAGTGACTGCGGTAGCGTAGGGGCCCCGCAAACTTTCGGCGGGGGTATACTCCACGATCTCTCCCATGGTCAAATTATGGAGATGCTCCGGGAGGTAGTGCCGCTTCACTGACCGCCGGTTCACATAAAAGTCTCGGCCAGTTCCCAACTCCTGGATGAACCCGTAGCCTTTTTCTTTGTCAAAGGACACCACGATCCTGCGGCGCCTTTCTAGCTGGGGCTTACCCGGAAAGGAGTCTCCTTGGATGGACTTGGCCATTTCCTCGAACCGCTTTTTCCGGCTGGTGTTCTTCTTAGCCACCGCGGCTCTCAATTCGGCCATGATAGCCGGCCATTCTGCGTGCCGGCGACGGATCGGTGGGGACTGAGGACGGGTGATACTCAAGTCCATGGCCTGGGCCCAGGGGGTGGCCGTCCAGGCTAGAGGGTCCCATGGCCCCAACTCGGGAAAGTCCGGTGGAGTGGCGCCCCACTCACACGTGGTCTCGACTTCCAGCTCCTCAGCACACGCCATCTCTCTTCTCACTGGGTGCAGAGTCGACACTGACCCCTCCCACACACTGGGCCGGTCTATCTCCATCCGAGGTCCGCCTCCCAGGCGTAACTCTTCAAGGTAGTCAGTCGCGTCGTCACTCCTCAAGGTGGGTGGCGCTCCAGGGCAATCGTCTCCTCCTTCTTCTTGGAAGGTTTGAGCGCCAAATATTCGCGCCTCTGCACATCCTGATGGCGCAGTAAAAATCCTCATGGCGTCGGCGGCCATTTTAGATGTCCTGATGCTGCAATTCACTGACAGCAAGCAGGATGATGAAAAGTCCAATAAAACACAGTCCACAAATGCGATTTTCTCTCTGGGGGTAGCGCAACACAGTACAGCGTCTCTGATTCCTCCCAGGCACAATTGTAATCCACAGATTTTAGAAATAAAGGTTACAGTCTTTGTAATACGGTGGTGGAATAGTTAAAGCACACAGTTCACACTTCTCTGCACTGTAGAAGTATGCGGATCCTGTTCGTGACGCCAAAAAGAGCGATGCAGTGTCCCAGGGGGTCAGTAGTGTATGCTGGGCTTTGTAGTGCAGATTGACTCACTAACCTGGGATCCACTGTCGTCTTCAATTGGGGCAAATACTGGAACAGGCAGGTATTTAAAAGTTCGTGACGCCAGTGTCAATTAAACGGTGACACGCCGTGTACGGTATTGTAGAAGAATGAAGCAAGCATAGGATAGCCAACAAAAACTGGAACTTTACTGAATATCAGTGAGTATAATACATGGACGCAGTTGGAAGCGCAGTTCCATGAAAGACAGTTGGTTACTATTGGAATACAGCTGGTTCTTGGAAGTACAGAATGGCCGGTCTTAGCAATGTATTATACAGAGTGTTGATTACAGGAGATGCAGTACAGGCGGCTCGCACACTATTCCTGACTGGTCCTGAAACATGTGACTTTCTCTCCAAGGTCTAATGCCCTTTATCTGGCTTACCCTTGAAGCTGTCCTTATCTAGTACCTCCTCTGTTATCTTGAGTACCTCTTGCTTTATCTGATCGGCCTCTGTGGTATTCTGTGTCTTGGCTGGTGGCTTGCTTATGCTGTTTCAGCTAAACGGATGATGACTCAGGAGGGGAACCTTTTCCTTGGATCCGGAACCCGGTTACAGGGCCTTTACTACCCTCTCCTAGTCGGCAGGCTTCAGGCCTGCTCTGCTCTCACAGGCCCATAGCTTGGCCTCCACTCAGACACAGGATCATTTCTGATCTCTGCTCCCACTGTCTGAACCTGCTATTGCTTCCTGACTGGGCCTTATATAACCTAGGGTTCCCTAGCTCCCTCTAGTGACTCAGAGCTGGAATGACACCCTAGCCGGCCTGCACATGCACCTTTCACAGTAACAGGAAGTACATAGCATTACAGTTAACAAGATATTCTATACCAACCTCCCCATAAATACAGGGGGAACGACAATACCCAAGTGACCCTTCTGTAGTGACGGGGTATTACTCTCCCGTACACTACAGGAGACCCAGATGTCCCCCCCTCCACACGCTAACACGATCAACAAAAGCCCGGGACATGGGGCCCGGAGGCTCCTGTAAGGGGGAACCCAGTGGGGACAGAGCCTACCTGCCTTGGAGCCGCCTGGCCGATTAGAGCTGCCGGGTCTGAGTGAGGATTCCGGTGTGCGCTCCACGCTGGAACGCCCCCTGGTCATGTGACCGGAAGCCTAGGCCTGGACGAGGGTTCCGGTGTGCGCTCCACGCTGGAACGCACGGCGGCTTTGCGACTGCGCCACCGCATGAGCGAGGCGAAGCGCTCGGATCTGGAGCGAATATTGACGAGCGGACACCCCTACCTATACCATATGTGGGGTAGTGGTTTATCTGACGTGCGTTTCATGCTGGAAAGCACGCGCCGGCCTCCCCCAGAGCAGGGAGACATGTGAAGATGGCTTGGAGGGGGGGGGGTTATGTGGTAGCTGTGACATGAGTGGTGGGCTTTGTAGTAGTTGGTTGCGTTATGGTTGGGGGTGAACTGCGGGACGAGCCGTGTGTGGGTAGCGGGGACCGGGTCTGAGAGCAGATATCGGCGTGCGTTCCACGCTTGAACGCACGCCGGACCCGCGACCGGAAGCCTGGAACATGGGGGCCCGGGTTGGAGGGCTCCTGAGGGGGGGGAAATAGCTTGTGGGGACAGCGCTTACCTGTCCTGAAGATGCCTGACCGTGGAGAGACCGCCGGGCCTAGAGTGAATTCCGTCGTGCGCTCCACGCTGGAACGCACGCCGACCTCGTGACCGTAAGCCGGAGCCTGTGCCGCTGCTCGGGGAGCCCAGTGTAGGGAACAAGAAGTGCCTGCATACGATACCTTCCCTGGGGAGAAAACTGCGACGTACAAGGCGGCAGCAGCTATGGTACTTCTTATCCAGCGTGTGAACAGAAGCGCGCTGGGGGCTGGGGCTTAAGAAGGTAATATGCCCCTCCCACAAATTCAGGCTGACTTTTCAGCCTTCCACTAGTGTCACCTTAGTTCGCCCTCCACCCAAAACGCAGTGTTTGCCCGATCAGGCCTGATCAGTCGCCCACACGTGCGTTCGCCCACGCCCGCCCCACCGCAGTGACAACATATTTTTTTCGGTACTTCGCTAGCCTCCCCTTTGTAAGACAGGCTTGCTTTTTTTCTTGGGTAGTCTCAGGGAATACCCCTAAATTTAGTTGCCCAAATGTCAAACAAGGGGTATTCTTCTGAAGAGGCCTACAGGCTTCTGACCCAGTCGGATGAGGAGTGGGAACCCTCATCTGATGAATCCAGCGGGTCAGAATACGAACCTGTAGAAGGCAGTGGCTCTCTGACCCAAAGTTCGGACGAGGAGGCTGAGGTCCCTGATAGCACCAGGCGTACCCGGCCCCGTGTCGCTAGACCGCAGGTTGCACAGGATCCGCTTTAAGGGCAGCAGAGTGGGGCTGGCGCTGTCGGATTACGTGGTGAGGCATACACCAGCAGCAGGGGAGCACCCAGGAATTTTGTCTAGGGGGGGTCCGAAAGGCAAAAAAAATGTGGCATGTGTAGTGTGCTGTGCTAATTCAATTTTTCAAATCCCCCTTTATGTTTAAAACTGCAGGGACGGACGGGGGGGGGGGGGGGGGGTGTAGCGTGTTGTGCTGATTCTTTTACTTGGCGATTCTAAAAGCTCTGCAGGAAAAGAACAGACATTTTTTGGGCCCCGCCCATTGTTAAAAGCCCCTCCTACATATAATAGGCCACTCCCAACAAACACTGTACAGCTGACATTCTATAGTTGAGGTGTGTCTCTACACATCATACTGAGAGAGGGGGGGTCTGTCCTGGCTGCACTGCCTGCTTCACATCATACAATAGACAGCCGGCTGCAGCCAGGAAGCTCCTCCGCTCTCCTCCCTCCCCCGATCCTGCTCAAGGCCTGTGGTTCCCCCACCATCTGCCACCCGCCCGTGGCCTGCTGCCCCCTTTGGCTGTCCTCCCCCAGCTCTGAATCCTCCTTCTGCAAATGGCAGGGGGGGAGCCGGAGCATCTCCTCTCCTACATAGCGCCCCCTACCTCTTACATCCAGTGATGTCACCTTTGTTGTAGACGTTCTCTTTCCTCATCTTCTCCATTCAGACCAGACCGCCATGATGATTCTTCAGCGATCTCCATCTCTGCAGAGATTAACAAACAGACATTAGTTTCCCACATTTCCATCATCTTCACATCTTCTGAACCCCCTTTCCTGCCACCCCCAATACTGTGCCCGCTGTGCCCCCAATACTATACTGCAGAAACAGTCCCCCTGGAAATACTACTACCACACAGATAGTGCCCCCTTCAACAATTATTGGCACACAGTGCTCTAAAAAAATAACTGCGCCCAGACACTAATAGTATAAAGATAATGTCCCCCAAAAATGATTGTACCCCCGCTTAGTACCCGCTGTTGAGCTTATGTCCCCATAATGTATGCCAGTATAAAATACCCCTATATAGTGCCCCAGTAAATGCCCTCATAGTGCTCCTCTCCCCTTCCCCATAGTGTCGCCCATAATAAGCCAGTAAAAAATGCCCCTTCTAAGTGCCACCATATGCCCCAATAGTGCTCCTTTCCCCCATAGTGCCTACCATAATGTGCCAGTAAAAAAATGCCCCCTTAGTGCCACCAGATGCAATAATGCCCCCATAATGTGCCAATAAGAATAAAGGACCCTTTAGAGCCCCACTTCCCCTTAGTGCCCCCAAATAATGCCCCTATAGTGCCACCAGATGCCCCATAGTGCCATTCTCCCCTATAGTGCCCCCCATAATGTGTAAAAAAAAAAAAACCCTTTAGAGCCCCCATAGTGCTCCTCTCCCCCATGGTGCCCCCCAAATAATGCCCCCATAGTGCCATTCTCCCCTTTAGTGCCCCCATAGTGCCGTTCTCCCCTTTAGTGCCCCCCATAGTGCCGTTCTCCCCTTTACTGCCCCCCATAGTGCCATTCTCCCCTTTACTGCCCCCATAGCGCCGTTCTCCCCTTTACTGCCCCCCATAGTGCCGTTCTCCCCTTTACTGCCCCCTATAGTGCCGTTCTCCCCTTTACTGCCCCCCATAGTGCGGTTCTCCCCTTTACTGCCCCCCATAGTGCCATTCTCACCTTTACTGCCCCCCATAGTGCCGTTCTCCCCTTTAGTGCCCCCATAGTGCCGTTCTCCCCTTTAGTGCCCCCATAGTGCCGTTCTCCCCTTTAGTGCCCCCATAGTGCCGTTCTCCCCTTTAGTGCCCCCATAGTGCCGTTCTCCCCTTTAGTGCCCCCATAGTGCCGTTCTCCCCTTTAGTGCCCCCATAGTGCCGATCTCCCCTTTAGTGCCCCCATAGTGCCGTTCTCCCCTTTAGTGCCCCTATAGTGCCGTTCTCCCCTTTTTAGTGCCCCCATAGTGCAGCTCTCCCCTTTAGTGCCCCCATAGTGCAGTTCTCCCCTTTAGTGCCGCCATAGTGCAGTTCTCCCCTTTTTTGTGCCCCCCATAGTGCAGTTCTCCCCTTTTTTAGTGCCCCCATAGTGCAGTTCTCCCCTTTTTTAGTGCCCCCATAGTGCAGTTCTCCCCTTTTTTGTGCCCCCATAGTGCAGTTCTCCCCTTTTTTGTGCCCCCATAGTGCAGTTCTCCCCTTTTTTGTGCCCCCATAGTGCAGTTCTCCCCTTTTTTGTGCCCCCATAGTGCAGTTCTCCCCTTTTTTTGTGCCCCCATAGTGCAGTTCTCCCCTTTTTTTTGTGCCCCCATAGTGCAGTTCTCCCCTTTTTTAGTGCCCCCATAGTGCAGTTCTCCCCTTTTTTAGTGCTCCCCATAGTGCAGTTCTCCCCTTTTTTAGTGCCCCCCATAGTGCAGTTCTCCCCTTTTTTAGTGCCCCCATAGTGCAGTTCTCCCCTTTTTTAGTGCCCCCATAGTGCAGTTCTCCCCTTTTTTAGTGCCCCCCATTGTGCAGTTCTCCCCTTTTTTAGTGCCCCCATAGTGCAGTTCTCCCCTTTTTTAGTGCCCCCATAGTGCCAGCTCCCCCCCCTCAAAAAAAAAATTAAATAAATAAATACACCGATACTTACCAGCAGCGATGCGATGCAGCCTCTTCCGGCCCGTGTCCCTGCTGTGTGCTGCCCGGCTCAGGCAGTGCGATGATGACATCATCGCGCCGCCAGAGCCGGCCTCTGATAGGCTGCAGGCATTAGTGCCTGCGGCCTATCAGAAGAACAGGGGAGGGACACACCTCTCCCTCCCCTGCCGCAGCACAGATATGGAGATGAGCGCTTCCACAATGGAAGCACTCATCTCCTACTGCCCCCCCGCCCCCCCCCCCCCCACCGCCGCCGCCGCAGCTGCAATTACATCCAGGGCTGCGCCGCCTGTGGTGATCGGCGGTGCGGCCCTGAAGGATTAAAAATAATAAAATTTGCCTGGTTGTTCTAGGGGGGGGGGGGTCCAGACCCGCTGGACCCCCCCTGTAGGTGCGCCACTGACCAGCAGCGCAGCCCATCCTGGACCTAGTACCAGCACTGCCGTACAACATGGTGAAGTGGCGAGCACCAGAAGGGCAGTTGAAGCTGGTACGGTGGCATGTGCAGTAGTGACCCCGTCGCAGCCACCGCACAGACAGGCCCGTAGAACCCCTAGAATCCCTGGGGTGCTGGCAAACCCTGATTGGCAGTCCACAACTTCAGCCGCACCAGTAGTTCCCCCTTTCACCGCCCAGTCTGGAGTTCGGGTTGAGACAGCTCAGATCGGTTCGGCCCTGGGATTTTTTGAGCTGTTCTTGACTGCGGAGCTCTTGGACATAGTAGTGACAGAAACAAACCGATTTGCCACTCAATTTATAGCCGCCAACCCGGGAAGCTTTTATGCCCAGCCTTTCCGGTGGAAACCCGTCCAAGTTAATGTTCCAAAAGTTAAATAAAGTTTATAAAAGTTAATGTTCTGTTTCAAATGTTATATAAAGTTAATGTTAATAAATTTATTGCGTTGCTGCCACCAGCTGCAGCACTGATGTGCATTCTGACAGAAGCATTGCACTGCTGTCAGATTACACAAAAGTCAGTGTATGCGGCGCTGCAAGACGAGATTTCTCCTCTGCAGTAAAAGATACGTTTGCCGAGGCATATGAGCTGAGGAGGTGGCGGTGTTCATATGCTTTGGCAAACACTTTGTATATAAATAAATAAATCCCGGCAATGATTTATTCATCCACATTGATTGATGTGAATGGAGAAATCTGGTTTGCCAGGGCATACGAGCTAAGTGGGTATGGATGTTGGGCGGAGCTCCTATGTCCTGGCAGACGCCTTTCCCCTCCTTTTTTTTTTGGGCAGAGATTTTTTCATCCACATTGATCGATGCGAATGAAGAAATCTGTGCCGTTCATTTTTTATTTCAGTCCAGAGGCTGAACGGAAAAAAAAATAATCTCATTACCTGTATGCTCAATATAAGGAGAATAGCAGAAACTCCTAATGCTGGCCATACATGTAATGATTGCGGAGACCCTCAAATGCCAGGGCAGTACAAACACCCCACAAATGACCCCATTTTGGAAAGAAGACACCCCAAGGTATTCGCTAAGGGGCATGGCGAGTTCATGTAAAATTTTATTTTTTGTCACAAGTTAGTGGAAAATGAGACTTTGTACGAAAAAAAAAAAATAATAATAATTTTCCGCTAACTTGTGCAAAAAAAAAAAAATATTCGATGAACTCGCCATGCTCCTCACGGAATACCTTGGGGTGTCTTCTTTCCAAAATGTTGTCACATGTGGGGTATTTATACTGCCCTGGCATTTTAGGGGCCCTAATGTGTGAGAAGAAGTCTGGCATCCAAATGTCTACAAATGTGAAATCCTAAAAGGTACTCATTGGAATTTGGGCACCTTTGCGCATCTTGGCTGCAAAAAAGTATCACTCATGTGGTATCGCCGTACTCGGGATAAGTATGGCAATGTGTTTTGGGGTGTATTTTTTCATATACCCATGCTGGGTGAGAGATATATCTCTGTAGAATGACAACTTTGTATAATTTTTTTTTTTAAGTTGTCATTTACAGAGATATTTTTCACACACAGTATGGATATATGTAAAAATACACCCCAAAACACATTGCCCTACTTCTCCTGAGTACGGCGATACCACATGTGTGACACATTTTGGCAGCCTAGGTGCGCAAAGGGGCCCAAATTTCAATGAGTTCTTTTAGGATTTCACAGGCCATTTTTACGCATTTGGATTCCAAACTAGTTCTCACGCTTTAGGGCACCTAAAATGCCCGGGCAGTATAAATACCCCACATGTGACCCTATTTTAGAAAGAAGACACCCAAAGGTATTCCATGAGGGGTATGGTGAGTTCATGTAAAATTTCATTTTTTGTCACAAGTTAGTGGAATATGAGACTTTGTAATAAAAATAAAATAAAATGCAATTTCCGCTAACTTGTGACAAAAAAAAAAAACTTCCATGAACTCACTATGCCCATCAGCAAATACCTTAGGGTGTCTACTTTCCGAAATGGGGTCATTTGTGGGGTGTTTCTACTGTCTGGGCATTGTAGAACCTCGGGAAACATGACAGGTGCTCAGAAAGTCAAAGTGCGTAAATTAATTTTTTGCACCATAGTTTGTAAACGCTATAACTTTTACCCAAACCAATAAATATACACTTATTGCATTTTTTTTTATTTTTTATAATCAAAGACATGTTGAACAATAAATTTAGTGAAAAATTTATATAGAAATGTACTTCTATTTGAAAAATTTTACAACAGACAGTGAAAAATGTCATAAAAAAAAAAAAACGGAATTAGACTTACCGGTAATTCAGTTTCCACGAGATCACCACGACGGCTACGAGGAGATTGACCCCTGACCTCTGTAGGGGCAGGAACAGAGAGAGGGTTTAAATCCCCCCCTCCCACCACCAACACCATTGTGTCCAAAATTACAGAGACAAAAAAAGTGATGAGAACAAAGCATAACAAATCAAGAGGGTATTACTTCATAACCTCTTAAGAAACTTAATAAGGGGTAGGGAAAATACGTGCCGTCGTGGTGATCTTGTGGAAACTGAATTACCGGTAAGTCTAATTCCGGCTTTCCACCTCATCACCACGACGGCTACGAGAAGATATAAAAAATTATAGCCTGGGGGGGGGGGGACCGCCTGAAGGACCTTACGTCCAAAAGACAGGTCTGAACTGGATAGGTCTAACCTATAGTGCTTGGTGAAGGTGTGAATGCTAGACCAGGTAGCAGCTTTACAGATATCGTCTAGGGAAGCTCCTGCCCGCTCGGCTTGGGAGGAGGACATAGCTCGAGTAGAGTGGGCTCTCAAATTTGTGGGGCAAGGAAGGCCCTGAGACTCATAGGAAATGGAATCCCTGATCCACCGAGCTAAGGAGGACCTAGAGGCTTTTAGACCCCTATTCTTACCTTAGAAAAGGATATATAGGTTATTAGATCTACGGAAATCTTTAGATACCTCAAGATATCGCAGGACTGAACGTCTCACATCCAGAGAATGAAAGCTAGACTCCCAATCATTAGAGGGATTACTGTAAAAGGAAGGTAAGACTATCTCCTGGTTCCGGTGGAAGTCTGATACTACCTTAGGTAGAAACCCTGGATCTAATCTTAGGACAATTCGATCATCGGTGATGCGGAGATAGGGTTCCTGAATGGATAGAGCCTGAATCTCGCCTAACCTTCTTGCGGACGTGATGGCCACTAAAAAGGCTGTTTTTAGAAAAAGGTGTTTGATAGAACAACTGGCCAAGGGCTCAAACGGGGCGAGGGTCAGGCCTGTGAGCACCGTATTAAGGTCCCAATTGGGGATCCTGGTTTTCAAGGAGGGACGAAGTCGGGAAGCAGCTCTCATACATCTCCTGATCCAGCGATGATTGGCTAGGTCTTGATCAAAAAAACAGGCTAGGGCCGAGACCTGTACCTTCAGGGTGGAAGGCCTGAGACCCAATTCAAGTCCCTGCTGGAGGAAATCTAAGATCTTCTGGAATGTTGGGTGGCTCTAGATTTGTGGCAGGACTGCCGCTCCAGGAACAAAAGCGCTTCCAGATTTTCAGATATATAGAGAAGGCAACTTTCTTCCTACTTGCTTTTAGTGTAGAAATCACTTGATCAGAAAGCCCTCTGGACTTCAGGATCCAGGCAGATAACTTGAGGAAACTCGCGTTTGGGTGAAGTATCGGCCCTTGATGAAGAAGGTCCCTCCTGGAGGGAAGAGGCCATGGGTCTTCTATCGATAGGTTCTTTAAGGAAGGGAACCAGCTCCTTTTCGGCCAATAGGGAGCTATTAGGATCAGAGTCGAGTTTTCTAGGTTGAGCTTTTGAATTATCCTGGGAAGCAGAGGCAAGGGTGGGAATGCGTAGCAGAGATCCCAGTCCCAAGGAATCGTCAGCGCATCTAGAGCCCAAGGGTTGTCTCGAGGGTTCAATGAACAAAACGTTGGCACCTTTACGTTCTTCTTGGAAGCAAACAGGTCCACCTGTAGAGTGCCCCACTTTTCCACCAGAGTCTGGAACACGTCCTGATTCAAAGACCATTCAGTGTGCTCTATCAACTGGCGACTGAGATAGTCTGCCTCCACGTTTAGTATCCCTTTCAAATGAATTGCGGAGATGGACCTCACGCGGGACTCTGCCCAGATCGAAGATTTTTCTTGCGATGGACATCAGCTTCTCCGATCTCGTGCCTTCCCTGATGAGAAAGGTACGCCACCGTCGTCGTATTGTCGGAAAGTAATTTTAATGTGATGACCCACAAGGAGGGCTTCTGCCGCCTTCAGAGCTTTCCAGGACCGCTTCCAGCTCCCTGAAGTTGGAAGATTGGGATAGGGTTATCGGAATCCAGGAGCCCTGAAAGAAGTGATCTCCCACTTTCGCACCCCATCCTTTTTCGCTTGCATCCGTGAGAACTTGGATGTAGGGGGTCTTCTCCCAGGCGACTCACAAGGACAGGTTGGCTGAACATTTCCACCAGTTCAGGGAGAATCTTCACCGCAGGGGGGATCAGAATCCTTGTGGTTCAGTGAGGACTGTCGTCTGTCCCAAGATCTGAGGATCCATAGCTGAAGAGATCGAAAGTGGGACTGGCTCCAGGGAACGGACGGGATGCAGGATGAAAGAAGGCCCAGGAGGCTCATGGCTTCCCTTATGGGACAAGACCTCCTGTTCTGAAACCGACGAATCTTCAGTTGGAGGCTTTTGATCTTGTCTGGTGGAAGGAAAGGTACGTTGAGCCCGGGAGTCCAGGATGACCCCTAAAAACTGGATAGTGCTGGAAGGTACAAGATGTGATTCTTTTTCTGGTTCACCAACCATCCTAGATCCTGGATGAGAGATAGGAAGGTTAGTAAGTCTGATCTCAGATCGTCCTCTGAGTTCCCAACCAAGAATCACTAGTCCCTTGTGTCTCAGGAAGGCTACCATCTCGACTACCAGCTTCGTAAAGATTCTGGGTGCAGATGATATCCCAAAGGGGAGGGCCGTAAACTGGAAGTGGCTGGTTACCCCCCTGTGGTCCTGGATAGCAAATCTTAGGAACCTCTGGGATTCCGGATGAATTGGGACGTGGTAGTAGGCGTCCTGAAGATCTACTGAGCACATCAGGGCGTTCTTCCCTATTAAGGGGATCAGGAATTTTAGGGATTCCATCCTGAACTTTCGATAAGTTATGAATTTGTTCAAGGCTTTCAGGTTTATAATTGTACGGAAAGACCCCTCTTTCTTCTCCACCAGAAAAAGGCTTGAATAGAAGCCCTGCCCCAGTTGAGAAGGAGGGACCCGTACTATCACGTCCATAGCTAGAAGGCTCTGAATTCCCTGTAGAATTTTTATACGAATGCTGGAGGAGCCTGGATTCGTAATGATGAAGCGGTTTGGGGGAGATGAGAAAAGTTTGATTCGGTAACCGAATTTTATGATGTCCCGGACCCAAGGATTCGGGGTAATGGACTCCCACAGAGTCAGAAATTTCCTCAATCTCCCCCCCACGCTGGCGTCATTGTTTATCGGAGGACTTACTTTGGGAGGAGGGGTTACCTCTACCCCTGCCCCCTTTAGGATAGCTCCAACACCCTGACTTTCCCTTATCCCTGAAGGGTCTATTCTGGCTAGAGGGGGTCCGAAAGGGATATTTCCTTTTAAAGGATCTTTCCTCAGGGAAACCCTTCTTCTTGTCTGCGGCTTTTTCAAGGATACGGTCCAAGACCGGGCCAAAGACATATTCCCCCGAAAACGGGATGGAGCACAGCTTCATTTTTTAAGTATTGTCGCCCGACCAGCTCTTCATCCACAAGGCGCGGCGGGCAGCGTTGGAAAGCCCCGCGTCCTTCGCGGCGAATCTAACAGATTCGGCCGAGGCGTCTGCCATGAAGGCTGTGGCGGACTTCAATAAGGGTAGGGACCTAAGTAGCTCTTCCCTTGGGGTATTATCTCTAATGTGATTTTCGAACTCGTCAAGCCACAACCTCATGGACCTAGCTACCGAGGTGGCCGCGATGTTAGCTTTTAGATTAAACATGGCCGCTTCCCACGATTTCTTCAGGAGACTATCCGCCTTCCTATCTATAGGGTCACGCAACTGTGAGGTATCTTCAAAGGGCAAGGCAGTCTTTTTATTAACTTTAGCGACCTGAATGTCCACTTTGGGAGTCTCATTGAAGATCTTTCCCTCATTAGAATCAAATAATAGCCGGTTCTTGAAGGATTTGGAAACCCCCAACCGTTTCTCAGGTTGGACCATTCGTCCAGAACAATGTCTCGAATATTTTCGTTAATTGGAAACACACAGGTTTTCTTAACCCGGAGTCTCCCAAACATCTCATTTTGTATTGAGTGGGCTTTTGGGGTGTCTTCTATCCCCATCGTGGCCCGGACAGCCCTTAGGAGGTCTGGCATCTCATCTAGCGAGAAACAAAATTTCCTCTCTGACTCAGCCGTGTCAATATCAGAGGAAACCTCCTCGTCCTCCCAGGCTCTAGATGTAGAGGCATCTTCCCCTGTTACCTCCGGGTCAGATAAGGAGGGAGAGGGTTCCCTTCGCCTTTTAGGTGGAGGAGGAGGAGTAGGTAACCTGGTACAGTGTTTGAGAACAAGTAGCAGAGTAACAAGCGCTTCCCCACAGGGGACTTACAGTAGGCAGCACAGGAGGGTCTCCAGGGGAGCGGGGTTCAGCCGACATGACCGCACACAGCTCCAGGTATGCCGTACAGGAGGCATTCAGCGCTTGCTGGCGCCAGAATTTGAAGCTGGAGACGCTTCCTGGATGACGTCACTTCCCTCGTCCACCGGAAGTGACGTCGGCCGCCCTCAGAAGCGCTTCGGTGCGCACCCGGCGAACGCCCCGAGGGCTCGGCGGGAGATCGCAGCCGGGAGCAGGCTCACATCTAATAATGGAGCGAGGCCTCCCTCCTTCACCCCTGCCCAGCATTAGTACGCCGACCGCAGGAGGGCAGGGGGAACACCGGTAGGTGCCAGGAAAAGAACCATCTTCATCTCCCCACAGGGAGACTCTCTCTGCCCCTGTCCTCTGTAGGGACAGGAAACACTGGTGTTAGTGGTGAGAGGGGGGGATTTAAACCCTCTCTCTGTTCCTGCCCCTACAGAGGTCAGGGGTCAATCTCCTCGTAGCCGTCGTGGTGATGAGGTGGAAAAATTGGTCAGTTTTGATTAATATCAAAAAGGTAGACATGTCAGCAGCAATGAAATACCACCAAATGAAAGCTCTATTAGTGAGAAGAAAAGGAGGTAAAATTCATTTGGGTGGTAAGTTGCATGACCGAGCGATAAACGGTGAAAGTAGTGTAGTGCAGAAGTGTAAAAAGTGGCCTGGTCATTAGGGGGTCAAGCTAGGGGGGCAGAGGTGGTTAATGTTGTAAGACTGTAGTACTTGTCACTGACTCATGTGGCTAAAGTTATTCAAAATTACATATTCTAACTTATTTTTTTTGGTCAACTTTGAGTACTGGGTCGAGTGGCATATGAGGGAGAAGGTGGTTTCCTTGATTGATACTCACGGAGAAGGTAGAGTATTTATTTGATTTCAACGTTTAATTGTGTAATCTTGGATTCTCTATTAGCAATATGTGTTTTTTGGTTTTTTGGTTTTGTTTTAATGTTGAAATACTTTACTAGTCAGTTCCTCCTGTGGCTAACCTTATTACACTAAAAATATATATACATATTTTTTTATATTTGTTTTTTTGGTCAACTTTGAGTACTGGGTCGAGTGGCATATGAGGGAGAAGGTGGTTTACTTGATTGATACTCACGGAGAAGGTAGAGCATTGTCTATTTTATTTTTTTAAATGCAATATGTAAAATTTTGGTTTGTTTGAGCAACCTTCAAATGAAGCCACCAGTCAGGATCCCTCAGTCGCCTACAGAGTTCGCGGGAGTGTGCATGGCGTTCATTGACTTATGAATCTTGATTAAATAGTTTAAATTTGCATTTTCTATTTTGCTTTAAATTAGATTCTTTTCTTTTTTTTTTTTCTTTCATGGTTCAAGAGGCTACAACATAGAGGATGAGGAGTTTGGGGTGCCTACCATTGATATCTAGCTCCTCATCTAACTTGTGGTGGCGCGTCAATCTTTACGGGACCACTCTGACGGCCAACACACTGATCATCATTGGACCAAGAGGCCATAGAGGGACATATGTTCTGACCTTTCTGAGACCTGAGGAGAGTTAAATGCGGTGTTTCCGGAGATATGTTGTAAGAACAGCATTTATTTTATTTTTTTAAAACATTCATATTGTTCTTAACCTTACATTATGTTATGTTTTTCTTTTTTCAACTTTCAAACAGGTTACACAACGCGTTGCTGATCTATCCAGGACGGCTTCAGGATGGACTATAAGAAGGAGGTTCAGTCCCGATTGGGTCCGGCGCAACCTCAGGGAGTACATATACAGCGGCCTTGGTTTACGACGACGCACAATGGCACAAAGAAGGTAAATTATATATATTTTTTAAAGAAATGTAAATGAAATGTAAACAGAAATGTAATTTAAGGGACTGTCTGTAACAGCAGAGCGTTTGGCTACCCTGTTTTGGACAGCCAACTTATGGTGTATTGTAGACGTAGCATCGGACATGGATGGTGTTTTTAAAGGTCAGTTTTATTTTTTTATTTTTTTTTCATACAGAACTAAGAGCAGCGCTCTGGAGACTGAACAACCTCCTGATGCGGAAAATGAATGGATCGCCAACGCCAGACCTCCTGTCCCTCATGCATCTGCTCGGGAGAATCCGGGTCCCCTACCGGATCCCTCTGCTCAACAGAGGCTCTTAGGTTGACATCCAAATTTAAGAGCCCTGCTGAGCATGCAGAGATCCGGTAGGCCAAAGCAAAATGATTATGTGGATCGTGTGGAGGTTGTTTCCAACACTGTAGAAGGTTTGGACGAACATCAGAAGGAGTTTAGTGCTGCCTTGATTCGCCGCTGGGAGGGAGCAGAGTCGGCGATCCAATGCAGCCCTAACTACCTTTATGGAGTAAGCATTATCAATTTGGTGGACTCAATGACGCCCGAGCAGTTGCATGAGTTTAATATCATGCTTAGAGAATGGGTCACAGAAATTGGCCACCGCCCCCACAACTCCATCCCACACCAGTGACCATTACCGACAACCTTCCCATTCCCAGCCCCCGAGCACGTGTTCCCTTCTGTCTCTTATTCTACTTCTCCGTCCCACTATTTTCCCCACCACCTCTACACATGCTCGGGTACCATCCTCCTCAGACCCTTATACAACCCACAATTTCAACCCGCATCCTTTCCTGTGGACTGTATTTTTAGCTCAGAGAATAAAGAGGACAGGGGGGGCTACCATTGCCAACCTCAAACCACCTACACGACAGTCCTACTCCACTAAAAAATTCATTATTTTTTTTATAGTATGTATATATATATATATAATTTTTTTTATGGATATATTGTAATTTATACAAAAATTAAAAAATGTATAGTTAACTTCGATGTATTTGTGTTTTCATTGGCCGGTACAGGGTAACAGTAACCTTTGGCACTACCGCTGTGGTGACATTAAAACCACCATAGGATCACTACTGTACGTTTATTAAAAAGCCCTTGGTATTTTTTTTTTCCCCCCAAAACAACATTATTGCCAAAGGTGAACCATGAACAATACCATCAGTAATGAGCTATCTTTTGGCCCTTTATTGATCGTAGACCCTATGATTGGCACATGAACAGCAAATGCTTGTTCGTTGTTCAATCTTGCCCCTTTTCATATGAGCCCTTGTGGGATTCACGGTCCATCAGCATCATGAATTCATTAATAAAGTGTAATTTAAAGGGGTTCTGCACTTTCATTTAACTGATGATCTATCCTCTGGATAGATCATCAGCTTCTAATCGGCCGGGGTCCGACACCCGGGACCCCCGCCGATCAGCTGTTTGAGAAGGCAGCGGCGCTCCAGCAGCGCCGCGGCCTTCTCACTGTTTACCGCCGGGCCGCCCGCCCACTGACGTCACGACTTGTATCAACTAGAGTGGGCGCGGCTAAGCTCCATTCAAGTGAACAGAGCTTAGCCGCGCCCACTCTAGTTGATACAAGTCGTGACGTCAGTGGGCGGGCGGCCCGGCGGTAAACAGTGAGAAGGCCGCGGCGCTGCTGGAGCGCCGCTGCCTTCTCAAACAGCTGATCGGCGGGGGTCCCGGGTGTCGGACACCGGCCGATTAGAAGCTGATGATCTATCCAGAGGATAGATCATCAGTTAAATGAAAGTGCAGAACCCCTTTAACAGTTTGATTAATGATTTCCCTATGACGCTATGACATAACTAGTGTGATTACCACAATGGACACACAAGGGACTAACTGCTGTTAAAGGGGTATTCCAATCAATGGTGGCATATCGCTTGAATATGCAACCATTGTCTGATAGGTGTGGGTACCACCGATGGGACACGCACCTATATTGAGAACGGAGCAGGTAGCGCTGTGGCTGGAGGACACCAGATTTAATGGGGTCCGTCGACCACTGTTTGCTAATCCACAACTCTCACATACAAAAGAGTGGAGGGCGGCAGAGCATGCGCATTGCGCCATACTCCAATTTCGGGGACCAGTTCTCAATATAGGTGCGGGGAACAGCAGCTATAAGACAATGGGGGCATATCCAAGCGATACGCCCCTATTGTCTGAGATGAGAAAACCCATTTTAAGGCCTCTTTCACACGACTGTATACCCTACAAGAGGGCCATATGTCCCCTACTGGCATTGATCGTGCCAACAGGAGTACACACAATCCTAGATTACAATGATGCTGCGCAAGTCGAGCTTCAGGTGGGGCTATTGTTTAGCACGAATAGAGAATAGATCATATGAATGCGGGACAATAGCCCATTGTGAGGCACAACATGAACAACATCAAGATGCCATGTGCTCCTGTACGCACGATCAATATGGCCCGTTAACTATCACTATACATGTTTTAGTGCATATAGTCGTGTACAAGAGTCCAAAAGGTGAGATACGGTCACGGTGTAAGCGGTGTGTAGGAGATACGGTCACAGTGTAAGCAGTGTGTAGGAGATACGGTCACGGTGTAAGCAGTGTGTAGGAGATACGGTCACAGTGTAAGCAGTGTGTAGGAGATACGGTCACAGTGTAAGCAGGTGTGTAGGAGATACGGTCACAGTGTAAGCGGTGTGTAGGAGATACGGTCACAGTGTAAGGTAGATACGGTCACAGGTGTAAGCAGTGTGTAGGTGATACGGTCACGGTGTAAGCAGTGTGTAGGTGATACGGTCACGGTGTAAAGCAGTGTGTAGGAGATACGGTCACGGTGTAAGCAGTGTGTAGGAGATACGGTCACGGTGTAAGCAGTGTGTAGGTAGATACGGTCACGGTGTAAGCAGTGTGTAGGTGATACGGTCACGGTGTAAGCAGTGTGTAGGAGATACGGTCACGGTGTAAGCAGTGTGTAGGAGATACGGTCACGGGTAAGCATTGTGTAGGTGATACGGTCACGGTGTAAGCAGTGTGTAGGAGATACAGTCACGGTGTAAGCAGTGTGTAGGAGATACAGTCACGGTGTAAGCGGTGTGTAGGAGATACGGTCACGGTGTAAGCAGTGTGTAGGTGATACGGTCACGGTGTAAGCAGTGTGTAGGAGATACGGTCACGGTGTAAGGCAGTGTGTAGGAGATACGGTCACGGTGTAAGCAGTGTGTAGGTGATACGGTCACGGTGTAAGCAGTGTGTAGGAGATACAGTCACGGTGTAAGCAGTGTGTAGGAGATACAGTCACGGTGTAAGCGGTGTGTAGGAGATACGGTCACGGTGTAAGCAGTGTGTAGGTGATACGGTCACGGTGTAAGCAGTGTGTAGGTGATACGGTCACGGTGTAAGCAGTGTGTAGGTGATACGGTCACGGTGTAAGCAGTGTGTAGGAGATACAGTCACGGTGTAAGCAGTGTGTAGGAGATACAGTCACGGTGTAAGCGGTGTGTAGGAGATACGGTCACGGTGTAAGCGGTGTGTAGGAGATACGGTCACAGTGTAAGCAGTGTGTAGGAGATACGGTCACAGTGTAAGCGGTGTGTAGGAGATACGGTCACAGTGTAAGCGGTGTGTAGGAGATACGGTCCGGTGTAAGCAGTGTGTAGGAGATACGGTCACAGTGTAAGCGGTGTGTAGGAGATACGGTCACGGTGTAAGCAGTGTGTAGGAGATACGGTCACAGTGTAAGCGGTGTGTAGGTGATACGGTCACGGTGTAAGCAGTGTGTAGGAGATACGGTCACGGTGTAAGCAGTGTGTAGGAGATACGGTCATGGTGTAAGCGGTGTGTAGAAGATACAGTCACAGTGTAAGCAGTGTGTAGGAGATACGGTCACGGTGTAAGCAGTGTGTAGGAGATACGGTCACGGTGTAAGCTGTGTGTAGGAGATACGGTCACGGTGTAAGCAGTGTGTAGAAGATACGGTCACAGTGTAAGCAGTGTGTAGGAGATACGGTCACGGTGTAAGCAGTGTGTAGGAGATACAGTCACGGTGTAAGCTGTGTGTAGGAGATACGGTCACAGTGTAAGCAGTGTGTAGAAGATACGGTCACAGTGTAAGCAGTGTGTAGGAGATACGGTCATGGTGTAAGCGGTGTGTAGAAGATACAGTCACAGTGTAAGCAGTGTGTAGGTGATACGGTCACGGTGTAAGCAGTGTGTAGGAGATACAGTCACGGTGTAAGCGGTGTGTAGGTGATACGGTCACGGTGTAAGCAGTGTGTAGAAGATACGGTCACAGTGTAAGCAGTGTGTAGGAGATACGGTCATGGTGTAAGCGGTGTGTAGAAGATACAGTCACAGTGTAAGCAGTGTGTAGGAGATACGGTCACGGTGTAAGCAGTGTGTAGGAGATACGGTCACGGTGTAAGCTGTGTGTAGGAGATACGGTCACGGTGTAAGCAGTGTGTAGAAGATACGGTCACAGTGTAAGCAGTGTGTAGGAGATACGGTCACGGTGTAAGCAGTGTGTAGGAGATACAGTCACGGTGTAAGCTGTGTGTAGGAGATACGGTCACGGTGTAAGCAGTGTGTAGAAGATACGGTCACAGTGTAAGCAGTGTGTAGGAGATACGGTCACGGTGTAAGCAGTGTGTAGGAGATACGGTCACGGTGTAAGCAGTGTGTAGGAGATACAGTCACGGTGTAAGCGGTGTGTAGGTGATACGGTCACGGTGTAAGCAGTGTGTAGAAGATACGGTCACAGTGTAAGCAGTGTGTAGGAGATACGGTCATGGTGTAAGCGGTGTGTAGAAGATACAGTCACAGTGTAAGCAGTGTGTAGGAGATACGGTCACGGTGTAAGCAGTGTGTAGGAGATACGGTCACGGTGTAAGCTGTGTGTAGGAGATACGGTCACGGTGTAAGCAGTGTGTAGAAGATACGGTCACAGTGTAAGCAGTGTGTAGGAGATACGGTCACGGTGTAAGCAGTGTGTAGGAGATACAGTCACGGTGTAAGCTGTGTGTAGGAGATACGGTCACGGTGTAAGCAGTGTGTAGAAGATACGGTCACAGTGTAAGCAGTGTGTAGGAGATACGGTCACGGTGTAAGCGGTGTGTAGAAGATACAGTCACAGTGTAAGCGGTGTGTAGGAGATACGGTCACGGTGTAAGCGGTGTGTAGGAGATACGGTCACAGTGTAAGCAGTGTGTAGGAGATACGGTCACGGTGTAAGCAGTGTGTAGGTGATACGGTCACGGTGTAAGCGGTGTTTAGGAGATACGGTCGCAGTGTAAGCAGTGTGTAGGAGATACGGTCACGGTGTAAGCAGTGTGTAGGAGATACGGTCACGGTGTAAGCTGTGTGTAGGAGCTACAGTCACGGTGTAAGCGGTGTGTAGGAGATACGGTCACAGTGTAAGCAGTGTGTAGGAGATACGGTCGTTTAATTCTCCATTGTCACAGTATTTATAGTTACCTAATCAGTATTAATAACAGTCACTCACATTGGTTGAATTGGCACATGGATACACATGTGAGCAGTAACGCCACGTCAAGGCTTCAACCCTTGTTACTGACCAGTCACACACACCATGCTTTTCATTCATCCGCATTTGGTATTGCAGATGTTTTGGACTACACCTCCCATAATACTTTACCAGCATGATGGGAGATGTAATTCACAGCATGTGGACGGCCTATGGGTGCCGACCTCTGAACTCGCGGTGATCACAGTACACAGGAGCAGCTCGTCACCTGTCAGATGCCCCTTCACTGCTCCCGCCAGGGCGCGGGCCTCAAACATGGGCTTCTTCATTCCACTTCAGGTACTTCGTGTTCCATAGGAGAACATGCTGGTCAGAGTTGTGACACACAAAAAAAATAATTAAAATGGTTAGAGCAAATGGCCGAACAGACGCAGTGCAGCAGACTGACAGTGCACATATACACAGCAGACGGACGGTGCACATATACACAGCAGACTGACAGTGCACACATACACAGCAGACTGACAGTGCACATATACACAGCAGACTGACAGTGCACATATACACAGCAGACTGACAGTGCACATATACACAGCAGACTGACAGTGCACATATACACAGCAGACTGACAGTGCACATATACACAGCAGACTGACAGTGCACATATACACAGCAGACTGACAGTGCACATATACACAGCAGACTGACAGTGCACATATACACAGCAGACTGACAGTGCACACATACACAGCAGACGGACGGTGCACACATACACAGCAGACGGACGGTGCACACATACACAGCAGACTGACAGTGCACATATACACAGCAGACGGACGGTGCACACATACACAGCAGACGGACGGTGCACACATACACAGCAGACTGACAGTGCACACATACACAGCAGACTGACGGTGCACACATACACAGCAGACGGACGGTGCACACATACACAGCAGACGGACGGTGCACACATACACAGCAGACGGGGATTACTGAATCCAGTGAGCGACTGATCTGGTGGCAGGTGTGTCCCTCTGGATGGGGGCCGCTTCTCATCCTTCTCCAAGTGACGAGATGGCTGCAGTTTTGTAGCAAAAAACATGCCATGGCATAGGAGATATAGGAATTTTTTTTTGTTAAAATAGGGTTGTACACATCTAACACACAGGCCACACGTGGTGCACAGCTCCACATCTAACGCACAGCCCACAAATATAATACACTGCCCCCCCCCAAATATGCTGCACATACATCCCCCAATATACCGTACCGCACAGACAGCCCCCCCATATACTTCACAGACAGCCCCCCATATACTTTGCAGACAGCCCCCCCATATACTTTGCAGACAGCCCCCCCATATACTGCGCAGACAGCCCCCCATATACTTCGCAGACAGCCCCCCCATATACTGCACAGACCTCCCTATATAATGAGCAGACACCCCCCCCATATACTGCGCAGACAGCCCCCCATATACTGCGCAGACACCCCCACATATACTGTGTGCAGACAGCCCCCATATAATGAGCAGACAGCCCCCATATACTGCGCAGACAGCCCCCCAATATACTGCGCAGACAGCCCCCCAATATACTGCGCAGACAGCCCCCCATATACATCCCAGACAGCCCCCCATATACTGCGCAGACAGCCCCCAATATACATGACAAACAGCCCCCCATATACTGTGCAGACAACCCCCCATATACTGCGCAGACAGCCCCCCAATATACTGTGCAGACAGCCCCCCCATATACTGTGCAGACAGCCCCCCATATACTGCGCAGACAGCCCCCCAATATACTGTGCAGACAGCCCCCCATATACTGCGCAGACAGCCCCCCAATATACTGCGCAGACAGCCCCCCCATATACTGTGCAGACAGCCCCCCATATACTGCGCAGACAGCCCCCCAATATACTTTGCAGACAGCCCCCCCATATACTTTGCAGACAGCCCCCCCATATAGTGCGCAGACAGCCCCCCCATATACTGCGCAGACAGCCCCCCATATACTGCGCAGACAGCCCCCCATATACTGCGCAGACAGCCCCCCCATATACTGCGCAGACAGCCCCCCCATATACTGCGCAGACAGCACCCCATATATTGCGCAGACAGCCCCCCCATATACTGCGCAGACAGCCCCCCCATATAATGAGCAGACACCCCCCCCATATACTTGACAGACAGACCCCCCATATACTGCGCAGACAGCACCCCATATACATCCCAGACAGCCCCCCATATACTGCGCAGACAGACCCCCAATATACTGTGCAGACAGACCCCCCATATACTGTGCAGACAGCCCCCCCATATACTACGCAGACAGCCCCCCCATATACTACGCAGACAGCCCCCCCATATACTACGCAGACAGCCCCCCCATATACTGCGCAGACAGCCCCCCATATACAGCACAAACAGCCCCCCATATACAGCACAGACAGACCCCCCATATACTGCGCAGACAGCCCCCCATATACAGCACAAACAGCCCCCCATATACTGTGCAGACAGACCCCCAATATACTGTGCAGACAGCCCCCCCATATACTGCGCAGACAGCCCCCCCATATACTGCGCAGACAGCCCCCCATATACTGCGCAGACAGACCCCTGTACACTGCGCAGACAGCCCCTCATATACTGCGCAGACAGCACCCCATATATTGCGCAGACACCCCCCCATATACTGCGCAGACAGCCCCCCATATACTGCGCAGACAGCACCCCATATACATCCCAGACAGCCCCCCATATACTGCGCAGACAGACCCCCAATATACTGTGCAGACAGCCCCCCCATATACTACGCAGACAGCCCCCCCATATACTACGCAGACAGCCCCCCCATATACTGCGCAGACATCCCCCCATATACTGCGCAGACAGCACCCCATATACAGCACAAACAGCCCCCCATATACAGCACAGACAGACCCCAATATACTGTGCAGACAGCCCCCCCATATACAGCACAAACAGCCCCCCATATACTGTGCAGACAGACCCCAATATACTGTGCAGACAGCCCCCCCATATACTGCGCAGACAGCCCCCCCATATACTGCGCAGACAGCCCCCCATATACTGCGCAGACAGACCCCTGTACACTGCGCAGACAGCCCCCCATATACTGCGCAGACAGCACCCCATATATTGCGCAGACAGCCCCCCCATATACTGCGCAGACAGCCCCCCCATATAATGAGCAGACACCCCCCCATATACTGCGCAGACAGCCCCCCATATACTGCGCAGACAGCCCCCATATACATCCCAGACAGCCCCCCATATACTGCGCAGACAGCCCCCCATATACTGCGCAGACAGCCCCCCCATATACTGCGCAGACAGCCCCCCCATATACTGCGCAGACAGCCCCCCATATACTGCGCAGACAGACCCCCATATACTGCGCAGACAGCCCCCATATACTACGCAGACATCCCCCATATAATGCGCAGACACCCCCACATATACTGCGCAGACAGCCCCCCATATACTGCGCAGACAGCCCCCCATATAATGAGCAGACATCCCCCATATAATGCGCAGACAGCCCCCCCAATATACTGTGCAGACAGCCCCCCCAATATACTGTGCAGACAGCCCCCCCATATACTGCGCAGACTGCCCCCCATATACTGCACAGACTGCCCCCCTATACTGCACAGACAGCCCCCCAATATACTGTGCAGACAGCCCCCCCATATACTGCGCAGACAGCCCCCCATATACTGCGCAGACAGCCCCCCCATATAATGCTCAGACAGCCCCCCAAATATACTGTGCAGACAGACCCCCCCATATAATGCGCAGACAGCCCCCCAAATATACTGCGCAGACAGACCCCCCATATAATAGAACCTATATATAAGAGGACAATCAATCAAGAATTAATATGAGAATAGCTCCTGCAAAGGGTTAAAAGTGCTTTTGGCATGGATATTCATACTTACCCTCGGCGCTTGCGCACTGGGACGTAATTTTCCCCTACCACCACATTGCGCAGGCGCGTATATCGGGTGGATTTTAATGAGTTAACCGCGCTTGCGCACTGACCTGTGATTTTTCCCTACCTCGGCTCCCCGACGCATGCGCAGTGTCCCGGCGTGCTGCTAAATTCAGCCGTGAGATTTTCACTAGAGTGTCCTTTTGGGCATGCGCAGATGGTGAAAAGTAAGGCACGCCTCCCGACGTCATCGCTGATGCGACAGGAAGTCAGACGGTCGGGAAATCTCACGAGATAGGGTACATCAGAGCCTCTTTACAGGACGTTTCCAGTAGAATCGTTAATTTCTAACGGTAATTTGTTTTCCCTTAGTCCTAACAGTGGCACAGATGGGGTATTCTGCCCCTGTGGACTGGTTAGGACAGGTGGAAGTTTTAATGAAACAATAAAAAAACACTGGCATGCACACGCCCTCCCTGCCCCCAATAAAGAGGTGTGTGACCCTCCGAACCCTGTGTAATTACAAGTAGACAAACATAACCACAATTAATAAACATAGGGGGGGAAATTTGTGTGCCACTGTTAGGACTAAGGGAAAACAAATTATCGTTAGAAATTAACGATTCCCTTACGTCCTAACCAGTGGCACAGATGGGGATTTAGCAAGTAGAAACCCCCATGGGAGGGTCCTCATGCCTGGCGGAAGATAACACTGTCCAAATGAGGAATAACCATGTATTCTAGTATCCACTCTATAGTGTGAGATAAAAGTGGAGTGAGAACTCCAAGAAGCTGACTTACAGATCACGTCCAATGGGATCGAGCTTCTCTCTGCAAAAGAAGTGGCCACTGCTCGAGTAGAGTGGGCCCTTACAAATTCAGGGGGCTCCGAGCCCTGAGACATATAAGACTCCCGAATTGCCTCTTTAATCCAGCGACTGATGGAGGGCTTAGAGGCTTTCCTCCCCTTATGGGTACCGGAAAAAAGGATAAGGAGGTTTTTATCCTTCCTAAATACCTTGGAGCGTTCCAGGTAAATCCTAAGACATCTCGCAATATCGAGGGTATGGGGCCCTCTTTCCTCAGAGGAGGGGGGTGGAGCCAATGTTGGTAGGGAGATCACCTGATTGATATTGTCAATGGAAGGAACCTTTGGGATGAAGGTAGGTAAAAATTTTAGAAGTACCCGATCCTGTAGGAACTTCGTATATGGCTCAAAGGCAGAAAAAGCCTGGAGTTCCCCAACTCGCTTTGCAGAGGTAACAGCTAACAAGAAGGTGATCTTGCAGGTCAGGAACCTGAATCCCGCCTCCTCTAGGGGCTCAAAGGGGGGAGATGATAACCCCCTGAGCACGACCGACAAATCCCAGGCCGGGATAGGTCTGATTACTGTAGGCTTTAATCTTGAGGCTCCCTTCAGGAATCTCTTGATGAGGGGGTCTTGAGAAATAGCTCTGTTGAGACAAGCAGAGATTGCTAAAATCTGCACTTTAAGGGTAGCGGGTGATAGCCCCCTGTCCAGACCGTCCTGAAGAAATTGGAGGATCATCGGGATGGAAGCTTCAGCGGATCTTTGCTGATGCCTTGTACACCAGGATGAAAAGATCTTCCAGATTCTGGAGTAGGCCTTATTGGTAGCTTCTGATCTGGAGTGCTCCAGGGTTTTCAAGACAGACCCCGATAGCCTAAAATGGATAAACAGGGCACTCAAGGATAACCGAGACCAAGTACTATAAGCAAATATTAGCTTTTATTACTACAATGAAAAAGTTGATAAAACAATGTAGCACAATATATCACAAATATAACAGATAAAACAATGTATCATAAGGATTGTAACATGGGTGAGCTGTAGACAGAGTAAGTTGTATTTAATGACCAGCTGGTAAATGTTCAACAATGCGATCTGATAGACCTCTTAGTCCAATGAGATTGCCTCCGAAAATAATGTCAATATTTCATTAACTGCAGTATTTCAAATAAAAATGGCGACGTCACGCCAAAGCAATCTAGGTAGCGGCGTCCCGCTCCTGAATAGCTTGCAAAGAGAGATAATCCGTTACCTTTCCTTCGACCTGTTGTTCATCCAAAAATATTACTTTGAGCCTTCAGGTGTTTTTAATCCCAGAATATGCCTTTAGTTGTTTTTAGCACTATTCCATCAGGATATTGGGATCGGCTCGTTTTTTCGGTTGCGGTCGGTTGGTTGGTAAATTCAATGTTTCAGTACAGCAATGGGGTGTAGCACCAGACGCGTTTCGGGGTTCAACCCCTTCCTCAGTGAACCCCGAAACGCGTCTGGTGCTACACCCCATTGCTGTACTGAAACATTGAATTTACCAACCAACCGACCGCAACCGAAAAAACGAGCCGATCCCAATATCCTGATGGAAAAACAACTAAAGGCATATTCTGGGATTAAAAACACCTGAAGGCTCAAAGTAATATTTTTGGATGAACAACAGGTCGAAGGAAAGGTAACGGATTATCTCTCTTTGCAAGCTATTCAGGAGCGGGACGCCGCTACCTAGATTGCTTTGGCGTGACGTCGCCATTTTTATTTGAAATACTGCAGTTAATGAAATATTGACATTATTTTCGGAGGCAATCTCATTGGACTAAGAGGTCTATCAGATCGCATTGTTGAACATTTACCAGCTGGTCATTAAATACAACTTACTCTGTCTACAGCTCACCCATGTTACAATCCTTATGATACATTGTTTTATCTGTTATATTTGTGATATATTGTGCTACATTGTTTTATCAACTTTTTCATTGTAGTAATAAAAGCTAATATTTGCTTATAGTACTTGGTCTCGGTTATCCTTGAGTGCCCTGTTTATCCATTTTAGATTATTTACTGTATTGAGAGAGTGGTCTCAATTCACAGGAGCACCTGGTGTGGTTTCAGTGTCTTAGTGCGACATTCATTAATTTATTGAGACCCCGATAGCCCTTCTACTCTTAGAAGGGACTGATCAACCTGCAGGCCGTCAGGTTGAACATTTGAAGGTTTGAGGAGACCTGGGTGCCCCCCGACACCAGTACTCTCTCTGGGGGAAGCCTCAGAAATTGACCCGACTCATCTGTAAGAGTTGGGTAAACCAAGCTCTTTTCGGCCAGTATGGGATAATGGCGATAACTGACGCTTGGTCCTGCCTGATTTTCATCAAGACCCTTGGTATCAAGGAAATTGGAGGGAAGATGTAGGCCAGCCTGAACCTCCATGGGATTGACAGTGCATCTATTGCCACCGGGTTGTCCTCCCTGTAAAGGGAGCAATACCTCTCCACCTTGGTGTTGAACCTCGTTGCCATGAGATCGATCTCTGGCATGCCCCACCTGAGCGTTATCTCCTTGAAGACCTCTGGATGAAGTGACCATTCTCCGGTTGGAAGACCTCGGCTTAGGCGATCCGCAATCACATTGTGAACTCCGCGAATGTGAACGACTGATAAGTGGGTGAGGTTCAGTTCTGCCCAATCCAAAATCACCCCTATCTCTCTCAGGAGACTTTGTGACCTCGTGCCTCCCTGCTTGTTGATATACAACACAGCGGTCATGCTGTCTGACTGTACCTTCACTGCCTTCCCTCGAATGACGGGAGCAAAATGAAGAAGAGCTAGTCTGATTGCTCTGATCTCCAGGACATTCGATGACAATAACCTCTCCTGAGGTGTCCAAGTTCCCTGGACTGTCTTGTCCTGAAGATGCGCACCCCAGCCTACTAGGGATGCGTCTGAAGCAAGTATGATCCAAGAGGGCTGGATCAGGGACTTGCCGTCCGTGAGGTGGGACCACCACCTCAGAGAGGATCGGACTTTGTAAGGCAGGGAGAGCACGGGATTGAGTCCCATTGGACTGTGATTCCACTTGGCTAATACTTCCGACTGAAGCGGACGTAGATGCCATAATGCCCAAGGTACCGCCTCTGCGGTTGAAGACATTAGTCCCAACATCCTCATCCACGTTCGAATCGTTACCTGTTTTGGTACAGAGAGGGAACGGGCTGTCTGTTGCACGGATTGCTTTCTTTCGGGAGTAAGATGAATCGTCATCCTGACTGAATCCACCATGAACCCCAGGAACCTTACCGAGGTGGCTGGTTGAAGTTGGGATTTGTCCCAATTGATTATCCATCCTAACTGATGTAGGAATGTAACAGCCTGTTGGATGTGTTGGGACAGGATCGCTTGGGAAGGGGCTCTGAGGAGCCAGTCGTCCAGGTATGGAACTATACTCAGGCCCTGAAGCCTTAGTGCGGCCACCACAGAGACCACTACTTTGGTGAAAGTATGTGGGGCTGAAGAAATCCCAAATGGGAGGGCCACAAACTGAAAATGTTTTAGGACCCCCCTGATGTTTACCGCGATCCTTAAGAATCTTCTGGACCCAGGATGGATGGGAATATGGAGATAAGCATAAGAAGATTGGTCACTGACTGGATAGTTTCCATACGGAACTTCTTTCGTTTTATGAAACGGTTGAAGAACCTCAGATCTATAATCATCCTCCAACCTCCGGTACCCTTGGGTACCAGGAAAACTGGGGAGTAGATACCTGTTCCCCTCTCTTGGAGAGAAACCTCTTCTAAGGCCCCCTTCTGGAAGTATTCTAGCACGTAGCTTTCTAGAATCTTCTGCTTGTTGCTGGGAAGAAGCCTTGTTTGGACAAACTTGTCCAGAGGCAAACTGCTCAAGTCTACCAGGTAGCCCTGAGAAATTACACGCAGGACCCAACTGTCCTGGATATGATCCTGCCAACAAGGTAAAAAGTGCTGTAGAAGAACGCCTACGGGAATGTGGGGAGAAGGGAGCCCGAGATTTCCAGTCAGACCGGCTAAATACCAAGAGCCTCGAGGAGGCCCGCAACGCCGAGGACTTCTTGGGGGGTCTAGAACCCCGAGAGGATTTCCCTCCTCTACGGGAACCCCAATTCCTCTGGGGTCTGGGTTGCGGTTCCGCTCTGGAACTATACCCCTTGCCCCGACCACAAAAGGACTGCTGGGGAAGGGACTTGCCCTTCTTGTCCGACAGCTTCTCCATTATCTGGTCAAGCTCTGCACCAAAGAGTTTGCGTTCATACGCCATGGCACAAAGATTGTGTTTTGAGGTCGTATCGGCCTTCCAAGGTTTCAACCAAAGCGGACGCCTGCCCGCGGTTGAAAGAGCCATGGACTTGGATGCCAGCTTCAATTGTTGTGGAGCTGCGTCACACAAGAAGTCAATGGCAAGGCTGGCCGTCTTACATGAGGCCAGAATGTCATCCCTAGAGACCCCCTGGTCCAGGTCAGACTGAATTTGGGAGAATCTATTTTTTAGAAAATTCGCCACTTCGGACGACGAAATTGCGACTGAGGCGGAGGCGGAGGAATAAGCGCGCCTAAGGGCGCAGTCCGCCTTCTGGTCCATTGGGTCCAGCAAACTTGACCCGTCGTCAGATGGGATCAGGGTCCTTCTGGATAATTTCGCGATCGCCATGTCCACCTTGGGGACAGGCCCCCAGGACGATACCTGATCCTCTTTGACCGGAAACACAGCCTTGAACCTTTTGGTCAACACTGGACCTTTCTCTGGCTTTCTCCACTCTGTTTTCATAAGAGACAGGAGAGAATCATCCGCTTTAAAGGCCCTAGGCCCCCAGAGGCAGAGTATGAGGCTTCCCCCGGATCAACGTCCTGGTCCCCCGACCGGACGGATTTTAGTAGCCGCTGGGCCTTCTCCAGTGGAACAAAATATGAGAATCCATCCTCCTCATCCGAGGAGGAAGAGGCTGAACCTTCCCTAGCCTCCTGACCCCCGAGACCTCCTTCGCAAGATGGGGGGAGGAGGGACGATGACGTTTGGAGACCAGGGTACTCTTCAGCTCCTGTATGGAGGCGTTGACCTGGCTCATGTTGGACTCCATGTACCCCTTCACCCAATCGACCACGTCGTGGACAGATGGCTCCAGCTGGGGGAGTGTCTTGGCCCTACAGGGTGGGCACCGGGAGAAATCATAGGAGTCCTCCAGCACGATCTGGCAGTCATGGCACTGCAGGTGGCGCCTTTTGCCCGCGGACTTCCTGCTGGGCTCTCGCTCACCGCCACCGGTAGACGACATGGCTGAAAATTAAAAGAGACATGAATTTAGCAAAATTCAAGAAAACAGAGCTTAATTGCAAGCTTCAGATCTTTACCCAGAAGATCCTAGCAAGCTCTTATAGTAAGCAAAAAAGATTTTCAATACAGAGAGGTAGCAAACACTCTAGCACCAAACCACACTCAAGCTTAACAGCAAGCTGCGCTCCAGGAGACTGAACCTGGAGCTTCACCAAGTTTAAATAGGGTTGTTGGCGCCAAAAAAGAAAGCCCCGCGCCCAAAAAGGGGCGGGGTAAACCTCTGAGTTTATCTCTTTTGAATTAAAAGGCAAAACTATAAATTAGGGACCCAGAGAGGGACCCCGAAACATTTAAAGGCCCCCACGGCCTTAGATCATCAAAATACACCTCCGGCCGACGTTATCGCAAGATGGCGGCGCCCAGCCGAACATGCGGGACGCCGCTCCAGCCACTCCACCTGTGGAAAAGAGGTAAGCCCCAACCTGTGACAGGGCTCTGTATAAGGGAGCAAGACACAGCTAAGGCCTAGAGGACATCCTCAGGCCGCATAGGAGGAGCGGCCCAGTTCCAAAGGAACAAAAATAAAGAAAGAGGAACTCTCTCCACCGCAAGGATGGAGGAGCGCACCACCCGTCCCGTCCTGTCCGCAGGACAGAAAAAAACACAGGGTTCGGAGGGTCACACCCCTCTTTATTGGGGGCAGGGAGGGCGTGTGCATGCCAGTGTTTTTTTATTGTTTCATTAAAACTTCCACCTGTCCTAACCAGTCCACAGGGGCAGAATACCCCATCTGTGCCACTGGTTAGGACGTAAGGGAACTTCCTCTTTCCCTCAGGTTCCTGGAGTTTTCCCCTCCCAGCATGCTTTGCGGTGTGACGTCACAGGGCTGGCCCCGCCCAGCACACTGGTCAGTCAGCACTAGCCCCGCCCCCTACACCTCCGGCGGCCATGTTAGTACACCCAGACATGGCTCCTGCTCCTCTCCTCACATCACTGAGGGCCACAGGCGCTTCCCTCACCCTCTCCAGAGCCCCAAACACTGGGAGCGGCCAGCACAGCCGTATCTAAGCCTCTCATGTGAGATACAGCCTGCTGAGCCTGGATCACAGATTCTCTTGTGTGATACTGTCTGCTGAGCCGTGTATCTAATCCTATCCTGTGTGATACTGCCTGCTGAGCTGTGTATCTAATCCTGTCCTGTGTGATACTGTCTGCTGAGCTGTGTATCTAATTCCTATCCTGTGTGATGCTGTCTGCTGAGCTGTGTATCTAATCCTATCCCGTGTGATACTGTCTGCTGAGCTGTGTATCTAATCCTGTCCTGTGTGATACTGTCTGCTGAGCTGTGTATCTAATCCTATCCTGTGTGATACTGCCTGCTGAGCTGTGTATCTAATCCTATCCTGTGTGATACTGTCTGCTGAGCTGTGTATCTAATCCTATCCTGTGTGATACTGTCTGCTGAGCTGTGTATCTAATCCTCTCCTGTGTGATACTGTCTGCTGAGCTGTGTATCTAATCCTATCCTGTGTGATACTGTCTGCTGAGCTGTGTATCTAATCCTCTCCTGTGTGATACTGTCTGCTGAGCTGTGTATCTAATCCTGTCCTGTGTGATACTGCCTGCTGAGCTGTGTATCTAATCCTGTCCTGTGTGATACTGTCTGCTGAGCTGTGTATCTAATCCTCTCCTGTGTGATACTGTCTGTTGAGCTGTGTATCTAATCCTGTTCAGTGTGATACTGTCTGTTGAGCTGTGTATCTAATCCTATCCTGTGTGATACTGTCTGCTGAGCTGTGTATCTAATCCTATCCCGTGTGATACTGTCTGCTGAGCTGTGTATCTAATCCTATCCTGTGTGATACTGTCTGCTGAGCTGTGTATCTAATCCTATCCTGTGTGATACTGCCTGCTGAGCTGTGTATCTAATCCTATCCTGTGTGATACTGTCTGCTGAGCTGTGTATCTAATCCTCTCCCGTGTGATACTGTCTGCTGAGCTGTGTATCTAATCCTATCCTGTGTGATACTGTCTGCTGAGCTGTGTATCTAATCCTATCCTGTGTGATACTGCCTGCTGAGCTGTGTATCTAATCCCATCCTGTGTGATACTGTCTGCTGAGCTGTGTATCTAATCCTGTCCAGTGTGATACTGTCTGCTGAGCTGTGTATCTAATCCTATCCTGTGTGATACTGTCTGCTGAGCTGTGTATCTAATCCTATCCTGTGTGATACTGTCTGCTGAGCTGTGTATCTAATCCTATCCTGTGTGATACTGCCTGCTGAGCTGTGTATCTAATCCTATCCTGTGTGATACTCCCTGCTGAGCTGTGTATCTAATCCTATCCTGTGTATACTCCTGCTGAGCTGTGTATCTAATCCCGACTCCTGTGATACTGTCTGCTGAGCTGTGTATCTAATCCTATCCTGTGTGATACTGTCTGCTGAGCTGTGTATCTAATCCTATCCCGTGTGATACTGTCTGCTGAGCTGTGTATCTAATCCTATCCTGTGTGATACTGTCTGCTGAGCTGTGTATCTAATCCTATCCTGTGTGATACTGCCTGCTGAGCTGTGTATCTAATCCTATCCTGTGTGATACTGTCTGCTGAGCTGTGTATCTAATCCTATCCTGTGTGATACTGTCTGCTGAGCTGTGTATCTAATCCTGTCCTGTGTGATACTGCCTGCTGAGCTGTGTATCTAATCCTCTCCTGTGTGATACTGTCTGCTGAGCTGTGTATCTAATCCTATCCTGTGTGATACTGCCTGCTGAGCTGTGTATCTAATCCTATCCTGTGTGATACTGTCTGCTGAGCTGTGTATCTAATCCTATCCTGTGTGATACTGTCTGCTGAGCTGTGTATCTAATCCTATCCCGTGTGATACTGTCTGCTGAGCTGTGTATCTAATCCTATCCTGTGTGATACTGTCTGCTGAGCTGTGTATCTAATCCTATCCTGTGTGATACTGCCTGCTGAGCTGTGTATCTAATCCTATCCTGTGTGATACTGTCTGCTGAGCTGTGTATCTAATCCTATCCTGTGTGATACTGTCTGCTGAGCTGTGTATCTAATCCCATCCTGTGTGATTCTTTCTGCTGAGCTGTGTATCTAATCCTCTCCTGTGTGATACTGTCTGCTGTGCTGTGTATCTAATCCTATCCTGTGTGATACTCCCTGCTGAGCTGTGTATCTAATCCTATCCTGTGTGATACTGTCTGCTGAGCTGTGTATCTAATCCTATCCTGTGTGATACTGTCTGCTGTGCTGTGTATCTAATCCTATCCTGTGTGATACTGCCTGCTGTGCTGTGTATCTAATCCTATCCTGTGTGATACTCCCTGCTGAGCTGTGTATCTAATCCTATCCTGTGTGATACTGTCTGCTGAGCTGTGTATCTAATCCTATCCTGTGTGATACTGTCTGCTGAGCTGTGTATCTAATCCTGTCCTGTGTGATACTGTCTGCTGAGCTGTGTATCTAATCCTATCCTGTGTGATACTGTCTGCTGAGCTGTGTATCTAATCCTATCCTGTGTGATACTGTCTGCTGTGCTGTGTATCTAATCCTATCCTGTGTGATACTGCCTGCTGAGCGGTGTATCTAATCCTAAATTGTGTGATACTGGAGGAGCTGGTCACATGGTGCAGTGTCGCTGTCACATGACCCGGGTGCGACTGCCAAGGGCGGATCTATTCCGCGCCCTCGATCCCTCGCCCTCTGCGCACCGGCCTCAGATTGCGCCTCGATCACTCGCTGCCTCCATCTATGACATTTAAATCAATACCCCGATTAATTAACCCCTTAGTGACCACCAATCCGTTCACACTTTGTTTGCTGGTAAAAGCAGAATTGCGTTATGGATTCCGTTACCACGGATCGTAACACAATTCTATGACGGAATGCATAACGGATTGCCTTTAGAGGGTTTCCTTTATTCATTCCGTCATAATAGAAGTCTATGGGCTGCAAAACTGATTCGTCCCATTTCCGTTATGCAGGGGAGGGGTCAGGGGGGGAGGACTCGGGGGTCAGGGGGGAAGGACTCGGGGGTCAGGGGGGAAGGACTCGGGGGTCAGGGGGGGAGGACTCGGGGGTCAGGGGGGGAGGACTCGGGGGTCAGGGGGGAAGGACTCGGGGGTCATGGGGGAGGACTCGGGATCAGGGGGGGAGGACTCGGGATCAGGGGGGGAGGACTCGGGATCAGGGGGGGAGGACTCGGGATCAGGGGGGGAGGACTCGGGATCAGGGGGGGAGGACTCGGGATCAGGGGGGGAGGACTCGGGATCAGGGGGGGAGGACTCGGGATCAGGGGGGGAGGACTCGGGATCAGGGGGGGAGGACTCAGGATCAGGGGGGGAGGACTCGGGATCAGGGGGGGGACGCCCCTTAATAACGGGACGGATCCATAGACTTCTATTATGACGGAATGAATAACGGAAACCCTCTAAAGGCAATCCGTTATGCATTCCGTCATAGAATTGTGTTACGATCTGTGGTAACGGAATCCATAACGCAATTCTGCTTTTACCAGTAAACGAAGTGTGAACGGATTTCAAAATATGAAATCCGCTCCTCTCTACTTCTGATGGTTCCAGTGCCCACTGCGCTCTATATATGAACAGCAGCAGCAAGCAGAGTTCATGGGGGGGGGGGGGGTCCTTGGGCACGCCGTTCTCTCTATGACATGCAGCAGCAAGCAGAGTTCATGGGGGGGGTCCTTGGGCACGCCGTTCTCTCTATGACATGCAGCAGCAAGCAGAGTTCATGGGGGGGGTCCTTGGGCACGCCGTTCTCTCTATGACATGCAGCAGCAAGCAGAGTTCTTAGGGGGGTCTCCCATGCTGCTGATGCTTATAGAGGGAACAGTGTGTCTCCCACCCAAATAAGCTCTGGTGGCTGCTGCTGTGGAAGGCAGAATTGCTGTCCCCCCGTCCCCCCCAGGTCATTTGTCATTTTCTCGCTCACATATTGCAGGTGATTCTGGGGGCTGGAGCCCGAGGGCGGACTGCGCAGGCGGTGAGCACAGGCCGCCCTCCCGCTCACTTCTTTCTCCTGCTGCTGGGATGCACTGGCCAATCAGCTGCAGGAGCCTAGCTCTGCTAAGAGCTGATTGGCCAGTGCAGCGCCCAGCAGGCAGAGGAGAGCGAGGGGCTGTCCGGTCTGTGCAAGAGGGGCCCGAACAGAGGAGAATCAGGGCCCGCCCGAGCCCCAGATAGAAGACAAGCCATACTGCAGACATGGTAGGGGGTGGGCCTTTCCATCCACTCCGGGCCCCCTCCTGCCACGGGCCCCTAGCAGTTACGTGGTCTGCCGCTATTGGCGGTACGCCACTGAGTACTTGGTTACAAAAAGTTACAAGAAATAAGACCTACATAAACGTGCGTAAAATAGTATAAAAAATAAAAGGATAAAAAGCAGAAAGGTTCTTACTACAGGACTGTGCGGTCAGAGGTCCTTCTGGTTTTCCGGGGACAGGAGGAAAGTGGAGCACAACCCAATGCTGATCGGATCCCCAAATTGTGTCAAAGAAATGTTCCCAATAGTTCACTTTTTATCCCCATTCGGCAGAGGGTGGAGCAGAGAGGGGTGTCCCGGCCTTCTGGGGTGGCCTCATTACCTGTGCACACTCTACCGCTCTTACTCCGCTGGCAGACATGGCTTCCCGTCCACACTAACGGATATTTGGACCCGACATGTTTTAGTAATGTATATTATATCCGGCTGATCAGTTTGATGCCACACATGGCCGGCGTGGTTGTCCTAGAAGGTGAGATATTGGTTATGTGGGCATGCGGGCTGCCAGGGATGGGGGGTTTAGACCCCGATGCCCACATCACACGGGATACAATGATCACAGCTATGAATGTGCGAGTTGTACCAGAGATGAGTTATTGCTTCTGAGACGTCTTCTTCATCCTCTGGCACTGTATTGGAAAGGCTCCTGGACCCCTGCGGGGTGAGGGTCCGGGCTGTCTGCATTTCCAGGGACCACCTTCATTACCACTGGCAAAAGGCCAGTCCTTTCACAGTGAGGTGATAAACTGATTAACTCCAAAGAGTAATGCGTATTCTAACCGCAGGCCCAGACGGAACCGCGCGAACAATCACAGAATGGAAAGTATATAGGATCACAAGACAGAAAACATACACAGATAATACACGTGACGAGAAATGTCAGTTTCTCACAGTCCCCCCTCCCCCGTCCCCTCATTGGTATAGTCCTCACCCGCCAGTCACTTCTTTCACACTAGTGTTAGGTTTGTCAGTTTCTGGGGGGGGGAACAGTCTGCCGGATCCGGACTAACGCTCGCACACGCAGGCTCGGACTGGCCCACAGGGGAATCCCCCGGTGGGCCCCTGAGCAAGGTGGGCCCCTGGTCTCCCACCCCCTGCACAAGTGGCACATAACACTTTAGATTTACTGCACTATATACATATATTCAATGTACAGCACCTCCACCAGCCGGTGTTCATATAAAAAACTTGTTAAATTATTTATTATATTTAAATGTAACCATACGGTCGGCCCCCTAAATAATTTTTACTCGTGGGCCCTAGGTACCCCAGTCCGACACTGCGCACACGTGTGCTTCCGGAAGCCTGGCCCGGCCTCATTCATTATAGATGCGGCCGCAGCACGGCAAACATGCCGATTGGCTGCCGGACAAAAACCGCCTGCTCGTCAGTGGAGGAGACACATTTACGTGCAGCGATCTCCTAGTACCTCGGAACCAAAGCAGAGTTCGGTTTCAAGTTTTAAAGTGTTTTTTGCACAAAATTAACTACCGAAGTTATTCAACAAATGTAAAGCGTGACTTCCTGAATAACCAACCTCTGCTAATCGGAGCCCATACATTCTAACACTGTACACAGACAGATCTCTGTTAGGGTTAAGCGAACCCAAACTGTAAAGTTCGGGTTCGTACCGAACTTTAGGATTTTTGGACCCCGGACCCGAACTCGAACATTTCAGTAAAAGTTCGGGTTCGGGGTTCGGCTATTTCTTGGAGCTTTTTGAAAGGCTGCAGAGCCAATCAACAAGCGTCATACTACTTGCCCCAAGAGGCCGTCACAGCCATGCCTACTATTGGCATGGCTGTGATTGGCCAGAGCAGCATGTGACCCCGCCTCTATTTAAGCTGGAGTCACATAGCGCCGCCCGTCACTCTGCTCTGATCAGTGTAGGGAGAGGTTGCTGCTGCTGCTGTGAGGGAGAGAATAGGAGAGAGTCTGTGATCAAAACTCCAATTGAACATAGACATAGTTGTGTGGGTGCAGTGCACAATCTTTTTACCCTGCCCTGAGCCCAGTGACAGAGAAAATAACTTTTATCCGTCTGTTAGTTAGGTGGGCGGCGGCGGCGGCCATTTTATGCAAGTTCAGTGCACCAGCACTACATCTGAGCTTTTGTGACATTCAAATCCAAGCTTGAAATACTGCAATAATAATCTGGGCTTAAAAAACACCCTTTTTTTATATCCAACATCTGGTGCCTCTGCAGCATTAGTCAGTGTGCAATTTAAGCTAGAACTTTAGATACTGTGGTTCTATTCAGCTATTATAAAAACACGAATTTTGGGCAAAAATCTTTAATTGTGGCCTAGGCTGGATCTGTACGTGTGAGATACACCCTTTAGATACTGTTTTTCTATTCTGCTATTAATAAAACACCCATTTAGGGCAAGATCCTAAATTTGAGAAATATGAGGAGAGCGTCAAATAAGGGACGTGGCCCAGGTCGTGGTGCTGCTGGTGGAGCTCCTGTTGCAGGGAGAGGACGTGGTCGATCTGTGCCAGCTACACGCACAAGTGAAACCCCTTCCTCAGGTGCGAGTAGGCGACAGAACCTGCAGCGGTATTTGGTCGGGCCTAATGCGTCTCTACGAATGGCGAGGCCTGAACAAGTACAGGCGATAGTAGATTGGGCTGCTGACAGTGGATCCAGTTCCTTCACATTGTCTCCCACCCAGTCACCTGCTGAAAGACCACAGTTGGCACCTGCAGCCGATGCCCATCAGTCTTTCACCTCACCCCCTTACACATCAGCCAAGCAGTCTGAGCCCCAAGTCATGCAGCAGTCTCTTCTGGTTTTTGATGACTCTGTTAGCAGGGTTTCCCAGGGCCATCCACCTAGCCCTGCCCCAGAAGTGGAAGAGATTGAGTGCACCGATGCCCAATCACTTATGTTTCAGGATGAGTACATGGGAGGACCACCGTCTCGGATGATGACGAAACACAGGTGCCAACTGCTGGGGCTTTCTGCAGTGTGCAGACCGACAAGGAGGGCAGGGGTGAAGACTGGGTGGAGGATGCTGTGGAGGACGATGAGGTCCTCGACCCCACATGGAATCAAGGTCATGCGAGTGACCTGTGTAGTTCGGAGGAAGAGGCAGTGGTCGCATAGAGCCACCAGCACAGCAGAAGAGGGAGCAGGGTGCAAAAGCGGAGCGGCCGCCCCCTAGACAGTACGCCTGCTACTGCCCACAGCAGCAAGGGACCGAGCACACCAAAGCCAGCTCCAAGGAGTTCCCTGGCGTGGCAGTTCTTCAGACAATGTGCCGACGACAAGACACGAGTGGTTTGCACGCTGAGCAATCAGAGCCTGAAGCGAGGCATTAACGTTCTCATCCTGCTGCTGCTCGCCTGTCAACACTGCAGCAAAACTTCGGCCTTCCCGCTCACCGCCTCATATGCGACGTGCCCACCAGGTGGAACTCCACCTTGCACATGCTGGACAGACTGTGCGAGCAGCAGCAGGCCATAGTGGAGTTTCAGCTGCAGCACGCACGGGTCAGTCGCACTGCGGAACAGCACCACTTCACCACCAATGACTGGGCCTCCATGAGAGACCTGTGTGCCCTGTTGCGCTGTTTCGAGTACTCCACCAACATGGCCAGTGGCGATGACGCCGTTATCAGCGTTACTATCCCACTTATATGTATCCTTGAGAAAACGCTGCTGGCGATGATGGAAGAGGATGTGGCACAGGAGGAGGAGGAGGAAGAGGGATCATTTCGTAGGGTTTCCGCCCAGTCATTCACATGTGGCTCCGAGGGTGGGTTCCTGCACCCACAAACGCCAGGTACACAATTGTCCTGCCAGGGCACAGTTCTGGAGGTGGAGGAACCTTGTTCACAGCAGGGTGGCACTCAGACCAGCTCATGGCCATCACTGGTGCGTGGCTGGGGGGATACAGAGGACACAGACGATACACCGCCCACAACAACCAGCACCACCAGCTGATATGGAACGTCTTAGCAGGAGGCAGCATTTCAGCAACATGGTGGAGCAGTATGTGTGCACACGCCTACACGTACTGAATGACGGGTCTGCCCCCTGCAACTTCTAGGTCTCCAAATTGTCCACATGGCCTGAGCTTGCCCTTTACGCCTTGGAGGTGCTGGCCTGCCCTGCAGCCAGTGTATTATCTGAACGTGTGTTTAGCACGGCAGGGGGCGTCATCACAGACAAGCGCAGCCGCCTGTCCACAGCCAACGTGGACAAGCTCGCGGTCATTAAAATGAACCAGGCCTGGATCCCTCAGGACTTGTCCGTACCTTGTGCAGAATAGACATGTATACCGGCACTAACCAGCCATTGTTATACTGCAGTGCAATTGCTCATTCTTGTATTTTGGATATTTCCCACTCTTTTGGACTGTACCCCAATTTAAAATAAAATTAAAATTAAAACAAAAAAACAACCGCTGCTTCCACCTAGTCCGCTACGTCCACCGCCTCCTCAAACTCCTTCTCCATATGGACCTCCACCTCATACATCAAGTTTTTATTTTTGATTTGTACATATTTTATACAAGAGAGTAGGGGGCACAGAGAGTAGGGGGGCACAGAGAGTAGGGGGGCACAGAGAGTAGGGGGCACAGCTCCATGTGGATTGACACAAAACACTGGCCAATATAGTAACAATATATTAAGATTTATGTATAATATATAACACATCAGGTCCCTAATCAATCACTAAAATAATGCTAAAAATGATTTCACATAAAACACACTAAGAATAGTTTCGTGGTTCGGTCGCAGACTGCAGTCTTAGATTTATTGCCTATTCCAAGTTTTAGGTTCGGCCACTAAGTTAGTGAATGTGGTATCTCTGCGATAGTCTGCGGTATCTCTGAGATAGTCTGCGGTATCCCTGCGATAGTCTGCGGCATCTCTGCGATAGTCTGCGGTATCTCTGCGATAGTCTGCGGTATCTCTGCGATAGTCTGCGGTATTCCTGCGATAGTCTGCGGCATCTCTGCGATAGTCTGCGGCATCTCTGCGATAGTCTGTGGTATCTCTGCGATAGTCTGCGGTATCTCTGCGATAGTCTGCGGTATCCCTGCGATAGTCTGCGGCATCTCTGCGATAGTCTGCGGCATCTCTGCGATAGTCTGCGGCATCTCAGCGATAGTCTGTGGTATCCCTGCGATAGTCTGCGGCATCTCTGCGATAGTCTGCGGCATCTCTGCGATAGTCTGCGGTATCTCTGCGATAGTCTGCGGTATCTCTGCGGTTTGTTCGGTGTAATAAATTCCACTATGGGGATTACAGCCTCTGGATTGGGGTGTGTAGTTTTACGCCGCTGTGATTTCACAGATTCCGCCTCGCTGTTACACTGTAGTTGATTGTTACACGATTACTCACTTCTTAGCAGCGATGGGGTGTTCGTCTTGCTGTGCTTAGCGCGGCGTCCCACGTATTATCAGCACATGCGGTCTTACCACCAATCAGCTTTATAGCGAGTTGAAAAATGGCTTTTTGAAACAGTCCGCTCTGACGCCGGGGTCAATGGATAGTTGGACCCATGGGCGTGCGCACAGGGTGTGCCTGGGCACCCCCTAATCACACCTCCGTGCCTAGCCTCCTGCCCCGGCGGTCCCGCACATCTTCAGACTGCTCCGCTCCCGCGCTCCCGTGCTGCGTGTCACTCACTCTGACGTCACACGCCTGCCTCATTAGAAAAGTGGGAGGAGTAGGCGCGTGCGGCGTGACGGAGTGAGTGTCGTCACGTTACGCTGCCGCCGGCCTTGTTTGGATGTTTGAGAGCCTGACCAGGACCCAGTGATTGTGGAATACCAGCTGGAGTCTCCCAGTAAGCAGCACAAGATTACAACACTTTACATAAGACCCCGGCAGCCTCCATGTTGGGGGTCACTGTCAGAGACACTGTTATGGGGGGGGGGGGAGATCCCCCTGCATCTGGGTCAGATTCCACACAGATACCCCCATAACAGTGCAATCCACAGATATCCTCTTAATAGACTGTTAAGGGGATATCTGTGGTCTGTGGATGACACTGTTATAGGGGCATCTGTGGATGATGCACTGTTAATAACAGTGCATCATCCACAGATGCCCCCATGACAGTGCCATCCACCGATATCCCCTTAACCGTGCGTCATCACAGATGCCCCCATAACCGTGCGTCATCACAGATGCCCCCATAACCGTGCGTCATCACAGATGCCCCCATAACCGTGCGTCATCCACAGATGCCCCCATAACAGTGCATCATCCACAGATGCCCCATAACAGTGCGTCATCCACAGATGCCCCCATAACAGTGCGTCATCCACAGATCCCCCATAACAGTGTCATCCACAGATCCCCCATAACAGTGTCATCCACAGATCCCCCATAACAGTGTCATCCACAGATCCCCCATAACAGTGTCATCCACAGATCCCCCATAACAGTGTCATCCACAGATGCCCCATAACAGTGCGTCATCCACAGATGCCCCCATAACAGTGCGTCATCCACAGATCCCCCATAACAGTGTCATCCACAGATCCCCCATAACAGTGTCATCCACAGATCCCCCATAACACTGTGTCATCCACAGATCCCCCATAACAGCGTCATCCACAGATCCCCCCATAATAGTGTGTCATCCACAGATCCCCTATAACAGTGTCATCCACAGATCCCCCATAACAGTGTCATCCACAGATCCCCCATAACAGTGTGTCATCCACAGACCCCCCCATAACAGTGTGTCATCCACAGACCCCCCATAACAGTGTCATCCACAGATCCCCCATAACAGTGTCATCCACAGATCCCCCATAACAGTGTGTCATCCACAGACCCCCCCATAACAGTGTCATCCACAGATCCCCCATAACAGTGTCATCCACAGATCCCCCATAACAGTGTCATCCACAGATCCCCCATAACAGTGTCATCCACAGATCCCCCATAACACTGTGTCATCCACAGATCCCCCATAACAGCGTCATCCACAGATCCCCCATAATAGTGTGTCATCCACAGATCCCCCCATAACAGTGTCATCCACAGATCCCCTATAACAGTGTCATCCACAGATCCCCCATAACAGTGTCATCCACAGATCCCCCATAACAGTGTGTCATCCACAGACCCCCCCATAACAGTGTGTCATCCACAGACCCCCCCATAACAGTGTCATCCACAGATCCCCCATAACAGTGTCATCCACAGATCCCCTATAACAGTGTCATCCACAGATCCCCCATAACAGTGTCATCCACAGATCCCCCATAACAGTGTGTCATCCACAGACCCCCCCATAACAGTGTCATCCACAGATCCCCCATAACAGTGTCATCCACAGATCCCCCATAACAGTGTGTCATCCACAGATCCCCCATAACAGTGTGTCATCCACAGATTCCCCATAACAGTGCCATCCACAGATCCCCCATAACAGTGTGTCATCCACAGATCCCCCATAACACTGTCATCCACAGATCCCCCATAACACTGTCATCCACAGATCCCCCATAGTGCGCCTGCACACTGAGGAGAGACAGAAAGGAGGGGAAAGAATCCGCGGAAGCAAGCAGGGGACGGCACAGCAGAGGACGGCACAGCAGAGGACGGCACAGCAGAAGACGGCACAGCAGAGGACGGCACAGCAGAGGACGGCACAGCAGAGGACGGCACAGCAGAAGACGGCACAGCAGAGGACGGCACAGCAGAGGACGGCACAGCAGGGGACGGCACAGCAGGGGACGGCACAGCAGAGGACGGCACAGCAGAGGACGGCACAGCAGAGGACGGCACAGCAGGGGACGGCACAGCAGGGGACGGCACAGCAGGGGACGGCACAGCAGAGGACGGCACAGCAGAGGACGGCACAGCAGGGGACGGCACAGCAGGGGACGGTACAGCAGAGGACGGCACAGCAGAGGACGGCACAGCAGAGGACGGCACAGCAGGGGACTGAATAGCTTCTTTTGTAAGTACATTGTTTTATTTTTTAGTCTTTTATTATATTCTGGCTTTTGCTTAAAGGGACAGTAAAAAATGTTTGGTTTTTAGTTATGTATGATGCTTTTTGATAAATAAATGTAAATGTAGTGGTGCTGTAATGTGGCCCCCAGGCCCCTCCGGTGTCCTGCAGGCCGGGCTGTGGCAGCATACGGTCGGTCAGGCAGCAGAAAGACTCTGGGGCGGTCATTGTGCTCTGGAACTTTTCCCTTCACAGCCACTGCCATCTCTCTCTCTCCCAGTACAGCGACCCAGACAGCTGCAGGATGGAACCAGCAGTGTTATACGAGGAGGAGGACCTGGATGGCCGGGATGCATTAAGGAAAGGCATCTGGTACCAGGCCCTGGATAATGTACAATACCAGCGAGGTGAAAGTCTCCCCAGTGAAGAGCAGCGGTTGCAGAAGCAAGTGGCCCTGCTGATGCCCTTCCTGGGAGAGCAGCCCCTGGAAGAATGGGTGAAGGAACTAGAGCACCGGGTATGGCAGGAGCTATGGCTGGAGGATGCCTACCAGGCGCTTTGGCGCTTATACAGTATATACCCTGGACAGCCGAACATGACAAGCCAGAGGGAGAGGAGTTTGATGGTCCTGGCTTGTTATGGGAGTCCTTTGCAGAGCCTGGCTTTGGGAGCCCTGCACAGTCCAGACTTCAGGACATTTTCTATGAGAGGGAGGCTAGGTATGAGTGGGATGACCCCCATGAGGTAGAGCAAGACCTGGCTCACCTAGCAACCCTGGAGTAGGAACTGGAGCAGGACTACCGAGATCTCTTCCACTCCATTGGGAAGGCTCAGCAGGACAGTAAGGTGACAGACCCAGATCCAGACCCATTCAGCTGGGCAGATATTGTGGAGTGTTACTGGGAAGGACCCCAGGTGGCCGGTAGAGATGGGACCGAGGTCTCTCCACCGGTCCTGCAGGGAATTGGAAGCCCAGTCTCCATTCCCCAGCGGCAGTGTGAAGTGCAGGGAATTGGGAGCCCAGTCTCCATTCCCCAGCGGCAGTGTGAAGTGCAGGCAGAGGAGAGCAGCGTCCTCCCTCCCCAGCGGCAGGCTGAGTTACAGGGGGCAGAGGTAGTTGTTCCTGCCCCCCAGCAGCAGCATGATTTTTTGGGAATTGGGAGCCCAGTCTCCATTCCCCAGCGGCAGGCGGAGTTACAGGGGGCAGAGACAGTCGGTCTTGTCCCCCAGCGGCAGAGTGGCCTACAGGGAATAGAGAGCCCAGTCTCCTTTCCCCAGCAGCAGGACACTGTATTGGGAGCGGAGGCGGTCGGTCGCCCTCCCCAGCGGCTGGAAGTATGTATGGGAGAGGAGCTTGTTACCCCCTCTCCCCAGCGGCAGCTTATTGCACCAGGGGGAGACAGTAAGCCCCACAACTGTGCAGATGGGACCGTGGTCTCTGCACTTACAGCACAGGGGGTAGGGACAGTCGGTCCTGTCCCCCAGCAACAGGGCTGTTTAGCCAAAGTGGAGATAGTCGGTTTCCCCCTCCAACAACCAGACTCCAACCGGGCTTCTTCCATGGTAGCGCTGGTACCAGGGCAGAGTCCCGCTGATCCCTGCCCACAAAGCAACCTCCACTCCAAGCCAGGGAGCAACTCAGAGACCGGGAGTACCAGCTACCAATATAACCTTGGTGGATTCACGGGACAGAGACAGGCTACTAAATTCAACAGGTCCAGTATTGGGTTGTGGGTGGGCTGCCAGACTAACTCAGGTACCAACCGGCGTGAGGTCAGGTATCTGGTTAGTCTTCCCTGGGAGGGGGAGATGTGTGGCAAAACCAACCTCGCCACGTCCTTTTGGAGGGGGCTGTTTGCCAGCCTCCTGCCCTGGGATTATGGTCCCTTAAAGGGGTTATCCCATCTTAGACAATGGGGGCATATCGCAAGGATATGCCCCCATTGTCTGATAGGTGCGGGTCCCACCTCTGGGACCCGCACCTACAACAAGAACTGAGCCGGGGAGAGTTGTGGCTGGAGGACCCCGGGATTCCCAGGGTCCGACCACCACCAGGCGCAGCTCCCCGCCTCTCCCATTGAAGTGAATGGGAGCGCACCGCACATGCGCGGCCAACGCTCCTATTCATTTCTATGGGGCCGACGGAAATAGCCAAGCCAGCGCTCGGCTATTTTCGGCGGCTGCATAGAAATGAACGGAGGGCGGCTGCGCATTCGTAGTGCGCCCTCCTCCACTTTCTCTGCTCCGTTCTCCTTATAGGTGCGGGTCCCCCATTTTCTAAGATGGAATAACCCCTTTAAGTTATTGGGTCTTAAGGCACTTGGGACTGAGCCCTCTGTCCCTGGATTGCATCATTTGCCTTACTTGCTTGGATTTCACTATTCCCATGGTGAGAACAACGGATGAAGCACATGGTGAGAACAATAGATAGCGGCCATTTTATCTCACAGACCACTGCTTGACCCTCAACACGGAGCCTTGTCTCGTTATTGGGGGATTCCCTGTATGATGTTGGAGACTGATTGCCAGGAGTGTAAGCTGACTGTATGCTTTTCCTGTTCGTCTGCTAGCAGCTACTTGTGAGGTTCCAGTTTGGAGTGCTATTTTGTATCCAGTTCGGGAGTTTGGTGTTCTGCAGTAGCTGTGCCTGTCTCTCGGAAAGGGGCATATCGCCTAAACGGATCTTAACCCCTTGTCTGCTGAAACGGTCCGTTACATTTGTTGAATAACTTCGGTAGTTAATTTTGTGCAAAAAACACTTTAAAACTTGAAACCGAACTCTGCTTTGGTTCCGAGGTACTAGGAGATCGCTGCATGTAAATGTGTCTCCTCCACTGACGAGCAGGCGGTTTTTGTCCGGCAGCCAATCGGCATGTTTGCCGTGCTGCGGCCGCATCTATAATGAATGAGGCCGGTCCAGACTTCCAGAAGCACACGTGTGCGCAGTGTCGGACTGGGGTACCTAGGGCCCACCAGTAAAAATTATTTAGGGGGCCGACCGTATGGTTACATTTAAATATAATAAATAATTTAACAAGTTTTTTATATGAACACCGGCTGGTGGAGGTGCTGTACATTGAATATATGTATATAGTGCAGTAAATCTAAAGTGTTATGTGCCACTTGTGCAGGGGGTGGGAGACCAGGGGCCCACCTTGCTCAGGGGCCCACCGGGGGATTCCCCTGTGGGCCAGTCCGAGCCTGCGTGTGCGAGCGTTAGTCCGGATCCGGCAGACTGTTCCCCCCCCCAGAAACTGACAAACCTAACACTAGTGTGAAAGAAGTGACTGGCGGGTGAGGACTATACCAATGAGGGGACGGGGGGGGGGGGGACTGTGAGAAACTGACATTTCTCGTCACGTGTATTATCTGTGTATGTTTTCTGTCTTGTGATCCTATATACTTTCCATTCTGTGATTGTTCGCGCGGTTCCGTCTGGGCCTGCGGTTAGAATACGCATTACTCTTTGGAGTTAATCAGTTTATCACCTCACTGTGAAAGGACTGGCCTTTTGCCAGTGGTAATGAAGGTGGTCCCTGGAAATGCAGACAGCCCGGACCCTCACCCCGCAGGGGTCCAGGAGCCTTTCCAATACAGTGCCAGAGGATGAAGAAGACGTCTCAGAAGCAATAACTCATCTCTGGTACAACTCGCACATTCATAGCTGTGATCATTGTATCCCGTGTGATGTGGGCATCGGGGTCTAAACCCCCCATCCCTGGCAGCCCGCATGCCCACATAACCAGTATCTCACCTTCTGGGACAACCACGCCGGCCATGTGTGGCATCAAACTGATCAGCCGGATATAATATACATTACTAAAACATGTCGGGTCCAAATATCCGTTAGTGTGGACGGGAAGCCATGTCTGCCAGCGGAGTAAGAGCGGTAGAGTGTGCACAGGTAATGAGGCCACCCCAGAAGGCCGGGACACCCCTCTCTGCTCCACCCTCTGCCGAATGGGGATAAAAAGTGAACTATTGGGAACATTTCTTTGACACAATTTGGGGATCCGATCAGCATTGGGTTGTGCTCCACTTTCCTCCTGTCCCCGGAAAACCAGAAGGACCTCTGACCGCACAGTCCTGTAGTAAGAACCTTTCTGCTTTTTATCCTTTTATTTTTTATACTGTTTTACGCACGTTTATGTAGGTCTTATTTCTTGTAACTTTTTGTAACCAAGTACTCAGTGGCGTACCGCCAATAGCGGCAGACCACGTAACTGCTAGGGGCCCGTGGCAGGAGGGGGCCCGGAGTGGATGGAAAGGCCCACCCCCTACCATGTCTGCAGTATGGCTTGTCTTCTATCTGGGGCTCGGGCGGGCCCTGATTCTCCTCTGTTCGGGCCCCTCTTGCACAGACCGGACAGCCCCTCGCTCTCCTCTGCCTGCTGGGCGCTGCACTGGCCAATCAGCTCTTAGCAGAGCTAGGCTCCTGCAGCTGATTGGCCAGTGCATCCCAGCAGCAGGAGAAAGAAGTGAGCGGGAGGGCGGCCTGTGCTCACCGCCTGCGCAGTCCGCCCTCGGGCTCCAGCCCCCAGAATCACCTGCAATATGTGAGCGAGAAAATGACTAATGATCTGGGGGGGGGGGGGGGGGGAGCAATTCTGCCTTCCACAGCAGCAGCCACCAGAGCTTATTTGAGCGGGAGACACACTGTTCCCTCTATAAGCATCAGCAGCATGGGAGACCCCCCTAAGAACTCTGCTTGCTGCTGCATGTCATAGAGAGAACGGCGTGCCCAAGGACCCCCCCCATGAACTCTGCTTGCTGCTGCATGTCATAGAGAGAACGGCGTGCCCAAGGACCCCCCCCCCCCCCCCCCCATGAACTCTGCTTGCTGCTGCTGTTCATATATAGAGCGCAGTGGGCACTGGAACCATCAGAAGTAGAGAGGAGCGGATTTCATATTTGATATCCGTTCACACTTCGTTTACTGGTAAAAGCAGAATTGCGTTATGGATTCCGTTACCACAGATCGTAACACAATTCTATGACGGAATGCATAACGGATTGCCTTTAGAGGGTTTCCGTTATTCATTCCGTCATAATAGAAGTCTATGGATCCGTCCCGTTATTAAGGGGCGTCCCCCCCTGATCTCGAGTCCTCCCCCCCGATCCAGAGTCCTCCCCCCCTGACCCCCGAGTCCTCCCCATTGATCCCGAGTCCTCCCCCCTGACCCCCGAGTCCTCCCCCCCCTGATCCCCCTGATCCCGAGTCCTCCCCCCTGACCCCCGAGTCCTCCCCCATGATCCCGGGTTCTCCCCCCTGACCCCCAAGTCCCCCCCCCCTGATCCCGAGTCCTCTCCCCCTGACCCCCGAGTCCTCCCCCATGATCCCGGGTCCTCCCCCCTGACCCCCAAGTCCTCCCCCCCCTGACCCCCGAGTCCTCTCCCCCTGACCCCCGAGTCCTCCCCCATGATCCCGGGTCCTCCCCCCTGACCCCCGAGTCCTCCCCCCTGACCCCCGAGTCCTCCTCCCCCTGATCCCGAGTCCTCCCCCCTGACCCCCGAGTCCTCCCCCATGATCCCGGGTTCTCCCCCCTGACCCCCAAGTCCCCCCCCCCTAATCCCGAGTCCTCTCCCCCTGACCCCCGAGTCCTCCCCCATGATCCCGGGTCCTCCCCCCTGACCCCCAAGTCCTCCCCCCCCTGACCCCTGAGTCCTCCCCCCTGACCCCCGAGTCCTCCCCCATGATCCTGGGTCCTCCCCCCTGACCCCCGAGTCCTCCCCACCCTGATCCCGAGTCCTCCCCCCGCCTGATTTCGAGTCCTCCCCCCGCCTGATCCCGAGTCCCCCCCCCCCCCCTGATCCCAAGTCCCCCCCCTGATCCCGAGTCCTCCCGTTCCCCCCTGATCCCGAGTCCTCCCCTGCATAACGGAAATGGGACGAATCAGTTTTGCAGCCCATAGACTTCTATTATGACGGAATGAATAAAGGAAACCCTCTAAAGGCATTCCGTCATAGAATTGTGTTACGATCCGTGGTAACGGAATCCATAACGCAATTCTGCTTTTACCAGCAAACGAAGTGTGAACGGATTGGTGGTCACTAAGGGGTTAATTAATCGGGGTATTGATTTAAATGTCAGATAAAGGCAGCGTACAAATAAAGTAGCAGCACACCACTAAATGCACTAAGACTGAGTATACAAGTGAATATGTGAACAGGGTCAAATACATGACGCCAATATTATTATTATTATTATTTACTGCAAATGCAGTAAAGAAGCTTTTAGCTTGTATACTCAGTCTTAGTGCAATTAGTGGTGTGCTGCTACTTTATTTGTTTGCTGTATTATTGCCGGGTAGCCTGCACCTGCGATTAGTCTCAGGAGGTGCTGTTCCGTTTTTTGCTTATAGATAAAGGCAGCGTGTCATCGAGGCGCGAGGGATCGAGTGCGCGAAATAGATCGGCCCTTGGCAGTCGCACCCGGGTCATGTGACAGCGACACTACACCATGTGACCAGCTCCTCCTCTATCACACAACTGAGGATTAGATACACAGCTCAGCAGGGAGTATCACACAGGATAGGATTAGATACACAGCTCAGCAGGGAGTATCACACAGGGTAGGATTAGATACACAGCTCAGCAGACAGTATCACACGGGACAGGATTAGATACACAGCTCAGCAGACAGTATCACACAGGATAGGATTAGATACACAGCTCAGCAGACAGTATCACACGGGAGAGGATTAGATACACAGCTCAGCAGACAGTATCACACGGGAGAGGATTAGATACACAGCTCAGCAGACAGTATCACACAGCATAGGATTAGATACACAGCTCAGCAGACAGTATCACACAGGAGAGGATTAGATACACAGCTCAGCAGACAGTATCACACAGGATAGGATTAGATACACAGCTCAGCAGACAGTATCACACAGGATAGGATTAGATACACAGCTCAGCAGACAGTATCACACAGGATAGGATTAGATACACAGCTCAGCAGACAGTATCACACAGGATAGGATTAGATACACAGCTCAGCAGACAGTATCACACAGGATAGGATTAGATACACAGCTCAGCAGACAGTATCACACAGGATAGGATTAGATACACAGCTCAGCAGGCAGTATCACACAGGATAGGATTAGATACACAGCTCAGCAGACAGTATCACACAGGATAGGATTAGATACACAGCTCAGCAGACAGTATCACACAGGATAGGATTAGATACACAGCTCAGCACAGTATCACACAGGATAGGATTAGATACACAGCTCAGCAGACAGTATCACACAGGATAGGATTAGATACACAGCTCAGCAGACAGTATCACACTGGAGGATTAGATACACAGCTCAGCAGACAGTCACACAGGAAGGATTAGATACACAGCTCAGCAGACAGTATCACACAGGATAGGATTAGATACACAGCTCAGCAGGCAGTATCACACAGGAGAGGATTAGATACACAGCTCAGCAGACAGTATCACACAGGACAGGATTAGATACACAGCTCAGCAGACTATCACACAGGATAGGATTAGATACACAGCTCAGCAGACAGTATCACACAGGAGAGGATTAGATACACAGCTCAGCAGACAGTATCACACAGGATGGGATTAGATACACAACTCAGCAGACAGTATCACACAGGATAGGATTAGATACACAGCTCAGCAGGTAGTATCACACAGGACAGGATTAGATACACAGCTCAGCAGACGGTATCACACAGGATAGGATTAGATACACAGCTCAGCAGGCAGTATCACACAGGATAGGATTAGATACACAGCTCAGCAGACAGTATCACACAGGAGAGGATTAGATACACAGCTCAGCAGACAGTATCACACAGGATGGGATTAGATACACAACTCAGCAGACAGTATCACACAGGATAGGATTAGATACACAGCTCAGCAGGTAGTATCACACAGGACAGGATTAGATACACAGCTCAGCAGACGGTATCACACAGGATAGGATTAGATACACAGCTCAGCAGGCAGTATCACACAGGATAGGATTAGATACACAGCTCAGCAGACAGTATCACACAGGAGAGGATTAGATACACAGCTCAGCAGACAGTATCACACAGGATAGGATTAGATGCACAGCTCAGCAGACAGTATCACACAGGATAGGATTAGATACCCAGCTCAGCAGGGAGTATCACACAAGAGAAGCTGTGATCCAGGCTCAGCAGGCTGTATCTCACATGAGAGGCTTAGATACGGCTGTGCTGGCCGCTCCCAGTGTTTGGGGCTCTGGAGATGGTGAGGGAAGCGCCTGTTGCCCTCAGTGATGTGAGGAGAGGAGCAGGAGACATGTCTGGGTGTACTAACATGGCCGCCGGAGGTGTAGGGGGCGGGGCTAGGGCTGACTGACCAGTGTGCCGGGCGGGGCCAGCCCTGTGACGTCACACCGCAAAGCATGCTGGGAGAGGAAAACTCCAGGAACCTGAGGGAAAGAGGAAGTTCTGCTGGAAACGTCCTGTAAAGAGGCTCTGATGTCCGGACAGCGGGAGGGAGAGCCCCGGCATGAGGAGCAGGTACCGGGGAGCCGGGAGCCGCAGGCAGTAGTGCAGTGTGTGATGTCTGTCACAGCTGGTGCTTCAGTAGTGCAGTGTATTATGTCTGTGGCAGCTGGTGCTTCAGTAGTGCAGTGTATGATGTCTGTCACAGCTGATGCTTCAGTAGTGCAGTGTATGATGTCTGTGGCAGCTGATGCTTCAGTAGTGCAGTGTGTGATGTCTGTCACAGCTGGTGCTTCAGTAGTGCAGTGTATGATGTCTGTTGCAGTTGATGCTTCAGTAGTGCAGTGTATGATGTCTGTGGCAGCTGATGCTTCAGTAGTGCAGTGTGTGATGTCTGGCGCAGCTGGTGCTTCAGTAGTGCAGTGTATGATGTCTGTGGCAGCTGGTGCTTCAGTAGTGCAGTGTGTGATGTCTGTGGCAGCTGATGCTTCAGTAGTGCAGTGTATGATGTCTGTCACAGTTGACGCTTCAGTAGTGCAGTGTATTGTGGCAGTTGACGCTTCAGTAGTGCAGTGTATTGGGGCAGTTGACGCTTCAGTAGTGCAGTGTATTGGGGCAGTTGACGCTTCAGTAGTGCAGTGTATTGTGGCAGTTGACGCTTCAGTAGTGCAGTGTATTGGGGCAGTTGACGCTTCAGTAGTGCAGTGTATTGGGGCAGTTGACGCTTCAGTAGTGCAGTGTATTGGGGCAGTTGACGCTTCAGTAGTGCAGTGTATTGGGGCAGTTGACGCTTCAGTAGTGCAGTGTATTGGGGCAGTTGACGCTTCAGTAGTGCAGTGTATTGGGGCAGTTGACGCTTCAGTAGTGCAGTGTATTGGGGCAGTTGACGCTTCAGTAGTGCAGTGTATTGGGGCAGTTGACGCTTCAGTAGTGCAGTGTATTGGGGCAGTTGACGCTTCAGTAGTGCAGTGTATTGGGGCAGTGGACGCTTCAGTAGTGCAGTGTATTGGGGCAGTTGATGCTTCAGTAGTGCAGTGTATTCTGGCAGTCACAGGCCGCACTGACATCCTGCGCATGCGCTGCTCTCCTGACGTCGGGGACACTGAAGTCTCTGCCGGAGAGGGACCTGGGAGGCGTCCACCAGTGTCTCCAGCAGTGGTCGTCATCTCCCATAGACGTCCATGTTATGAGGATGTATCCCAGCAGTGATACCAGTATAAGTGTCACATGACCACTGTGGCCATGATGGTTTACATTACTGGTATCACCACTGCGGCCAGTGTCAGGGGGCACCATACTTTACACTGCTGTGACCTCAAACATGGAGGAACTGCCCTGACGAGATCTTCCAGTCATCAGTCCAGACAATAGAGAGAAGACCTCATCTCCTCTGATTTCTCCCAAATGTCCCTCATCATCTCCGGTCATTATAAGCATTTCTGTGGGATTTCATGCGGATTCTACATTGACTCCTCTTCTTCCATTCAGGTTCCTGTGATATAGGATTGTCCGATGACATCATCAGTACCAGATAATGGATGGAGACGGGGACAAGATGGCGGAGAGGATATTAGATCTTACCCTGGAGATCCTCCTCCTGCTTACTGGAGAGGTGAGAGGTTCTGATGATGTCACATTACACCATTATCTATGGTAATTACAGGAGATGTGACTGGAGAGGTGAGAGGTTCTGATGATGTCACATTACACCGTTATCTATGGTAATTACAGGGGATGTGACTGGAGAGGTGAGAGGTTCTGATGATGTCACATTACACCATTATCTATGGTAATTACAGGGGATGTGACTGGAGAGGTGAGAGGTTCTGATGATGTCACATTACACCGTTATCTATGGTAATTACAGGGGATGTGACTGGAGAGGTGAGAGGTTCTGATGATGTCACATTACACCATTATCTATGGTAATTACAGGGATGTGACTGGAGAGGTGAGAGGTTCTGATGATGTCACATTACACCGTTATCTATGGTAATTACAGGGGATGTGACTGGAGAGGTGAGAGGTTCTGATGATGTCACATTACACCATTATCTATGGTGATTACAGGGGATGTGACCGGAGAGGTGAGAGGTTCTGATGATGTCACATTACACCATTATCTATGGTAATTACAGGGGATGTGACTGGAGAGGTGAGAGGTTCTGATGATGTCACATTACACCGTTATCTATGGTAATTACAGGGGATGTGACTGGAGAGGTGAGAGGTTCTGATGATGTCACATTACACCATTATCTATGGTAATTACAGGGGATGTGACTGGAGAGGTGAGAGGTTCTGATGATGTCACATTACATCATTATCTATGGTAATTACAGGGGATGTGACTGGAGAGGTGAGAGGTTCTGATGATGTCACATTACACCATTATCTATGGTAATTACAGGGGATGTGACTGGAGAGGTGAGAGGTTCTGATGATGTCACATTACACCCTTATCTATGGTAATTACAGGGGATGTGACTGGAGAGGTGAGAGGTTCTGATGATGTCACATTACACCGTTATCTATGGTAATTACAGGGGATGTGACTGGAGAGGTGAGAGGTTCTGATGATGTCACATTACATCGTTATCTATGGTAATTACCGGGGATGTGACTGGAGAGGTGAGAGGTTCTGATGATGTCACATTCAGGGGCGGATTAAGTGCATGATAGGCCCGGGGCTGTCTACCCAACTTAGGGCCCCCCCCCCCTCCATTTTAGTTTAGTTTTTTTTTGTATGAAGAGGCTGCGGTGCTTTATGAGCGCCACAGTCTCTTCTTAGGCCATATGACCTCTTCAGACTAAAAAAGAATACCCCAAATTGGGTCCTAAACTGAAAAATTTGGTCGCCAAATTTAAAATACATATAATTGTAATAAAAAAGACATGGAGGAGAATACAGCACCACATACCTGTTACATCCAGTGACATCTCCTGTCATGTAGACCTTCTCTTTCCTCTTCTCCTCCATTTGACCCAGACCACTATGGCAAATTCTTTCAGCCGCATCTCGTCTCTACAGTTTGTAACACAGACACGTTAGATTTCTAAATTTTTCCATCAACTTCCTCATCCTGGTGTCCCCACAATGTCATCCTGCTGCCACCCCCAATACTGTGCCCGTTGTGCCCCCCAATGCCCCAGGAACTATACTGCTGAAAAAATAGTGACCCTGATAGATATAATTGGGGTAATTTATCAAACTGGTGTAAAGTAGAACTGGATTTCCAAAAGAGCTGTCAAATATGAAAGGTGGAATCTGATTGGCTGCTATGGGCAACTAAGCCAGTTCTACTTTACACCAGTCTGATAAATTACCCCAAATGTTCCTATAGTGTCTACAGCAGCTATAATGTCCCCTAGAGACCCCCAGTAATAATACCACCCTCTATTGTGCTCCAGGCAATAATGCCTGTATAGTGTCCCCAGAAATAATAGAATTGCCCCTACAGTGCCTCCCCAATAGCAACACCCCCATATAGTAATTTCCACCACACTGCCCCCACATGGTAATCCCCCCATAGTAATTTGCCCCCACACAGTAATTTCCCCCAAACTGCCCCCATATAGTAGCTTGCCCCCACACAGTAATTTGCCCCACACTGCCCCCCCATAGTAATTTGCCCCCACACAGTAATTTCACACAAACTGCACCCATATAGTAGTTTGCCCCCACATAGTAATTTCCCCACACTGTTCCCCCACACAATAGTTTTCCCCACACTGCCCCCACATAGTAATTTCCCCACACAGAAATTACCCCACACTGTCCCCACATGGCAATTTCCCCCACACAATAGTTTCTCCCACACTGCCCCCACATAGTAGTTTGCCTCCGCATAGCAATTTCCCCACTGTCCTCACATAGAAATTACCCCCACACAATAGTTTCCCCCACACTGCCCCATATAGAAATTTGCCCCCACATAGTAGTCCCTCTCATAATAATTTGCCCCCACATAGCAAATTGCCCCCACACTGCCCCATCTAGTAATTTGCCCCCACATAGTAGTTTGCCTCCGCATAGCAATTTCCCCACTGTCCTCACATAGAAATTACCCCCACACAATAGTTTCCCCCACACTGCCCCATATAGAAATTTGCCCCCACATAGTAGTCCCTCCCATAATAATTTGCCCCCACACTGCCCCCACATGGCAATTTCCCCCACACAATAGTTTCTCCCACACTGCCCCCACATAGTAGTTTGCCTCCGCATAGCAATTTCCCCACTGTCCTCACATAGAAATTACCCCCACACAATAGTTTCCCCCACACTGCCCCATATAGAAATTTGCCCCCACATAGTAGTCCCTCTCATAATAATTTGCCCCCACATAGCAAATTGCCCCCACACTGCCCCATCTAGTAATTTGCCCCCACATAGTAGTCCCTCTCATAATAATTTGCCCCCACATAGCAATTTGCCCCCAAATAGTGTAGTCCCTCATAATAATTTGCCCCCACACTGCCCCCACATAGCAATTTGCCCCCACATAGTGTAGTCCCTCACATAATAATTTGCCCCCACATAGTGTAGTCCCTCTCATAATAATTTGCCCCCACACTGCCCCATCTAGTAATTTGCCCCCAAATAGTGTAGTCCCTCTCATAATAATTTGCCCCCACATAGTGTAGTCCCTCTCATAATAATTTGCCCCATACAGCAATTTGCCCCCACATAGTGTAGTCTCTCTCATAATAATTTGCCCCATACAGCAATTTGCCCCCACATAGTGTAGTCTCTCTCATAATAATTTGCCCCATACAGCAATTTGCCCCCACATAGTGTAGTCCCTCTCATAATAATTTGCCCCCATACAGCAATTTGCCCCCACATAGTGTAGTCCCTCTCATAATAATTTGCCCCATACAGCAATTTGCCCCCACATAGTGTAGTCCCTCTCATAATAATTTGCCCCCCCCAGAGTAGGCACATGAAAAAAAAAAAAAAAAAAATGAACAAAAAATGAAAAGATAAATACTCACCTATGTCCAGGGCCAGGCGCTTGCTCGCAGAGGAAGGCGGGATGAGTCAGGCGCGTCACAGTGCTGCGTCCCGGCACAGGCGCGCGATGACGTCATCACACACGCCTGCGTCGGGATTTCACTACCGCATAGGCCTCAGGCCTACAAGGCCTGAAGCCTATGGCGGTGACCGGCGACGGGACAGGGAGCTATGCGCTCCCGTGCCCCGCCGCAGTATGTGGGCGTTCGGGTCAGCGCTGGGCCCGGGGCTGCCGACCCGAACGTCCCTATTATAATCCGCCACTGGTCACATTACACCGTTATCTATGGTAATTACAGGGGATGTGACTGGAGAGGTGAGAGGTTCTGATGATGTCACATTACACCATTATCTATGGTAATTACAGGGATGTGACTGGAGAGGTGAGAGGTTCTGATGATGTCACATTACACCATTATCTATGGTAATTACAGGGGATGTGACTGGAGAGGTGAGAGGTTCTGGTGATGTCACATTACACCATTATCTATGGTAATTACAGGTGATGTGACTGGAGAGGTGAGAGGTTCTGATGATGTCACATTACACCATTATCTATGGTAATTACAGGGGATGTGACTGGAGAGGTGAGAGGTTCTGATGATGTCACATTACATCATTATCTATGGTAATTACAGGGGATGTGACTGGAGAGGTGAGAGGTTCTGATGATGTCACATTACACCATTATCTATGGTAATTACAGGGGATGTGACCGGAGAGGTGAGAGGTTCTGATGATGTCACATTACACCATTATCTATGGTAATTACAGGGGATGTGACTGGAGAGGTGAGAGGTTCTGATGATGTCACATTACATCATTATCTATGGTAATTACAGGGGATGTGACCGGAGAGGTGAGAGGTTCTGATGATGTCACATTACTCCATTATCTATGGTAATTACAGGGGATGTGACTGGAGAGGTGAGAGGTTCTGATGATGTCACATTACACCGTTATCTATGGTAATTACAGGGGATGTGACCGGAGAGGTGAGAGGTTCTGATGATGTCACATTACTCCATTATCTATGGTAATTACAGGGGATGTGACTGGAGAGGTGAGAGGTTCTGATGATGTCACATTACACCATTATCTATGGTAATTACAGAGGATGTGACTGGAGAGGTGAGAGGTTCTGATGATGTCACATTACACCGTTATCTATGGTAATTACAGGGGATGTGACTGGAGAGGTGAGAGGTTCTGATGATGTCACATTACACCGTTATCTATGGTAATTACAGGGGATGTGACTGGAGAGGTGAGAGGTTCTGATGATGTCACATTACACCATTATCTATGGTAATTACAGGGGATGTGACTGGAGAGGTGAGAGGTTCTGATGATGTCACATTACACCATTATCTATGGTAATTACAGGGGATGTGACTGGAGAGGTGAGAGGTTCTGATGATGTCACATTACACCATTATCTATGGTAATTACCGGGGATGTGACTGGAGAGGTGAGAGGTTCTGATGATGTCACATTACACCGTTATCTATGGTAATTACAGGGGATGTGACCGGAGAGGTGAGAGGTTCTGATGATGTCACATTACACCGTTATCTATGGTAATTACAGGGGATGTGACCGGAGAGGTGAGAGGTTCTGATCAGAGGTCGCGCTACATTTTTTCTGGAAGAGTAAAAATAGTCCTCTTGCCATTTTTGAGGAGTATTTTCAGCCGATCAGGAGTACCAAAGTTACAGTAAGGGTCCATTCACACGTCCGCAAAATGGATCCGCATCCGTTCCGCAATTTTGCGGAACGGGTGCAGACCCATTCATTATCAATGGGGCCGGAATGTGCTGTCCGCATCCACATTTGCGGATCCGCACTTCCGCATCCGCGCTTCCGTTTCCGCAAAAAAATAGAACATGTACTATTCTTGTCCGCAATTGTGGACAAGAACAGGCATATTCTATTAGTGCCGGCAATGTGCAGTCCGCAAAATGCGGAACGCACATTGCCGCTTTCCGTGTTCTGCGGATCCGTGGCTCTGTGTTTCCGCAAAACACATTGCGGACGTGTGAATGGAGCCTTATTCAAATAGTTAATACTAAGGCCTACATAACATTAAGGGGTTGCTATTTATGCAGGGAAACCATTACTAGTATCTAGAACGGTCTTCCATGCATAAATAGCAAATTTAGCCGAGGTCACTGTTAGTGATTTTATGGGGTTTAAAGGGTTTGTCCTGTTCTGGGGGTAATGTGGCTGATGGGGTTATGACTTATGAACAGACTGTGGCCGCTTCCTCTAATTACAGAACGGGCCGTCTCCGATTGCTATGGGTAACAGCTGACAGAACAGGCCGTCTCCGGTTGCTATGGGTAACAGCTGACAGAACAGGCCGTCTCCGGTTGCTATGGGTAACAGCTGACAGAACAGGCCGTCTCCGGTTGCTATGGGTAGCAGCTGACAGAACAGGCCGTCTCCGGTTGCTATGGGTAGCAGCTGACAGAACGGGCCGTCTCCGGTTGCTATGGGTAACAGCTGACAGAACGGGCCGTCTCCGGTTGCTATGGGTAGCAGCTGACAGAACGGGCCGTCTCCGGTTGCTATGGGTAGCAGCTGACAGAACGGGCCGTCTCCGGTTGCTATGGGTAGCAGCTGACAGAACGGGCCGTCTCCGGTTGCTATGGGTAGCAGCTGACAGAACGGGCCGTCTCCGGTTGCTATGGGTAGCAGCTGACAGAACGGGCCGTCTCCGGTTGCTATGGGTAGCAGCTGACAGAACGGGCCGTCTCCGGTTGCTATGGGTAGCAGCTGACAGAACGGGCCGTCTCCGGTTGCTATGGGTAGCAGCTGACAGAACTGGCCGTCTCCGGTTGCTATGGGTAGCAGCTGACAGAACAGGCCGTCTCCGGTTGCTATGGGTAGCAGCTGACAGAACAGGCCGTCTCCGGTTGCTATGGGTAGCAGCTGACAGAACAGGCCGTCTCCGGTTGCTATGGGTAGCAGCTGACAGAACAGGCCGTCTCCGGTTGCTATGGGTAGCAGCTGACAGAACAGGCCGTCTCCGGTTGCTATGGGTAGCAGCTGACAGAACAGGCCGTCTCCGGTTGCTACGGGTAGCAGCTGACAGAACGGGCCGTCTCCGGTTGCTACGGGTAGCAGCTGACAGAACGGGCCGTCACCGGTTGCTACGGGTAGCAGCTGACAGAACGGGCCGTCTCCGGTTGCTACGGGTAACAGCTGACAGAACGGGCCGTCTCCGGTTGCTACGGGTAACAGCTGACAGAACGGGCCGTCTCCGGTTGCTACGGGTAACAGCTGACAGAACGGGCAGTCTCCGGTTGCTACGGGTAGCAGCTGACAGAACGGGCCGTCTCCGGTTGCTATGGGTAACGGCTGTACTGTACTCCCGTCCTCATGACGCACGCTGCCTGCACATTAGGAGCTGTACACTACAGATAAGGGCGGGAAACTGAAACGTTGTCGGTGACACAACACTCGCCATGCCGCCGGCCGTCACTTATGGGTAACCTGTGCGAACAGTTACTACTAGCGGGGCTGGTCCCTGACAGGGCGCACACCGCGGGCGAGCAGCGCCATATGTGTTCACAGCCGGATAGCCTCATACAGCATGTGAGGCTGAACAAGGTAAAACAAGGCGCTGCAGCGAGGCCACTTCCCCCGCCAGTGACGATCGCGTGCCCTCCTTCCCTACTTCAGAGCGGTGGGCCATAAGCTCCGGCAGCCGCTCAAACTGACCAATCACTAAGCTCCTGACTGTAAGGAGCTCTGTCATTGGCTGTTTCAGGCAGCAGCCGCGTCGCTGCGCTGTAGAGATGGGAAGTTTCGGATCTTTCACATGAATCTGCGCTGACTCGGCTCTTGGTCTGGAGTCGGGAAGTTCATTCTATAAAACCCTGTGTGTAATTACCCCACTGTGGGGGGGGGGGGGGGGTGACATTAACACTGGGGTAAATAATATGATTAAAATGGGTTAAATGTGTAAATGTATAAAAAAAAAATCCATCTCTCTCAATAGTTATAGAGCTACTGAATGGGACAGAAGGGATGCCTTTAACCCATAGATCTCCTTGAGAAGCCAATTTGACCCTAAAGGGTTAATTCAATCTGTAATCTAAACTGTGTCCTGTCACTTCTCTTATCCCTCTGCTGACTGCGCCTGTCCCTTAACCCTATCATGTCCATGTTATGATACCAGTATAAGTGTCACATGACCACTGTGGCCATGATGGTTTACATTACTGGTATCACCACTATGGCCAGTGTCAGGGTGCACCATGCTTTACACTGCTGTCACCTCAAACATGGAGGAACTGCCCTGACGAGATCTTCCAGTCATCAGTCCAGACAATAGAGAGAAGACCTCATCTCCTCTGATTTCTCCCAAATGTCCCTCATCATCTCCGGTCATTATAAGCATTTCTATGGGATTTCATGCGGATTCTACATTGACTCCTCTCCTTCCATTCAGGTTCCTGTGATCTAGTATTCAACCTGTAATCTAAACTGTGTCCTGTCCCTTCTCTTATCCCTCTGCTGACTGCGCCTGTCCCTTAACCCTATCACTGCTGAAGCCTGGTCATCAGCCTCAGTGTAAACTGTTCTAGTGACTGACGGCTCTTTTAACCCCCTCAGCCCCGCTAGCTGAAACCCCCTTAATGACCAGGCCACTCTTTACACTTCTGCACTACACTACTTTCACCGTTCATCGCTCGGTCATACAACTTACCACCCAAATGAGTTTTACCTCCTTTTCTTCTCACTAAGGCCTCTTTCACACCTGCGTTCTTGTCTTCCGGCATAGAGTTCCGTCGTCGGGGCTCTATGCCGGAAGAATCCTGATCAGTTTTATCCTAATGAATTCTGAATGGAGTGAAATCCGTTCAGGATGCATCAGGATGTCTTCAGTTCCGGACCGCAACGTTTTTTGGCCGGAGAAAATACTGCAGCATGCTGCGCTTTTTGCTCCAGCCAAAAATCCTGAAGACTTGCCGCAAGGCCGGATCCGGAATTAATGCCCATTGAAAGGCATTGATCCGGATCCGGCCTTAAGCTAAACGTCGTTTTGGCGCATTGCCGGATCCGACGTTTAGCTTTTTCTGAATGGTTACCATGGCTGCCGGGAAGCTAAAGGCAGCCATGGTAAAGTGTAGCGGGGAGCGGGGGAGCAGCATACTTACCGTCCGTGCGGCTCCCGGGGCACTTCAGAGTGACATCAGGGCGCCCCAAGCGCATGGATGACGTGATCGCATGGCACGTCATCCATGCGCATGGGGCGCTCTGACGTCATTCTGGAGCGCCCCGAGAGCCGCACGGACTGTAAGTATACCGCTCCCCGCTCTTACTATGGCAACCAGGACTTTAATAGCGTCCTGGCTGCCATAGTAACACTGAACGCATTTTGAAGACGGATCCGTCTTCAAATGCTTTCAGTACACTTGCGTTTTTCTTGGTCCGGCGTGTAATTCCGGCAAATGGAGTACACGCCGGATCCGGACAACGCAAGTGTGAAAGAGCCCTAATAGAGCTTCCATTTGGTGGTATTTCATTGCTGCTGACATTTTTACTTTTTTTGTTATTAATCGAAATTTAACGATTTTTTTTTTTTGCAAAAAAAAAATTCATTTTTCACTTTCAGTTGTAAAATTTTGCAAAAAAAACCAAACATCCATATATAAATTTTTCGCTAAATTTATTGTTCTACATGTCTTTGATAAAAAAAAAATGTTTGGGTAAAAGTTATAGCGTTTACAAACTATGGTACAAAAATGTGAATTTCCGCATTTTGAAGCAGCTCTGATTTTCTGAGCACCTGTCATGTTTCCTGAGGTTCTACAATGCCCAGACAGTAGAAGAAACCCACAAATGACCGCATTTCGGAAAGTAGACACCCTAAGGTATTCGCTGATGGGCATAGTGAGTTCATAGAACTTTTTATTTTTTGTCACAAGTTAGCGGAAAATTGTGATTTTTTTTTATTTGATTTTTTTTCCTTACAAAGTCTCATATTCCACTAACTTGTGACAAAAAATAAAAACTTCCATGAACTCGCCATGCCCCTCATTGAATACCTTGGGGTGTCTTCTTTCCAAAATGGGGTCACTTGTGGCGTAGTTATACTGCCCTGGCATTTTAGGGGCCCAAATGTGTGAGAAGTAGTTTGAAATCAAAATGTGTAAAAAAGGCCCTGTGAAATCCTAAAGGTGCTCTTTGGAATGTGTGCCCCTTTGCCCACCTAGGCTGCAAAAAAGTGTCACACATCTGGTATTGCCGTACTCAGGAGAAGTTGGGCAATGTGTTTTGGGGTGTCATATTACATATACCCATGCTGGGTGAGAGAAATATCTTGGCAAAAGAAAACTTTTCCCTTTTTTTTTTTTTTATACAAAGTTGGCATTTCACCAAGATATTTCTCTCACCCAGCATGGGTGTATGTAAAATGACACCCCAAAACACATTGCCCAACTTCTACTGAGTATGGCGATACCAGATGTGTGACACTTTTTTGCCCCCTAGGTGGGCAAAGGGGCCCACATTCCAAAGAGCACCTTTAGGATTTCACAGGCCATTTTTTACAGATTTTGATTTTAAACTACTTCGCACACATTAGGGCCCCTAAAATGCCAGGGCAGTATAACAACCCCACAAGTGACCCCATTTTGGAAAGCAGACACCCCAAGGTATTCCGTGAGGGGCATGGCGAGTTCCTAGATTTTTTTTTAGTTTTTTGTCACAAGTTAGTGGAATATGAGACTTTGTAAGAAAAAAATAATAATCATTTTCCGCTAACTTGTGACAAAAAATAAAAAATTCTAGGAACTCGCCATGCCCCTCACGGAATACCTTGGGGTGTCTTCTTTCCAAAATGGGGTCACCTGTGGGGCAGTTATACTGCCCTGGCATTTTAGGGGCCCTAATGCGTGAGAAGTAGTTTGAAATCAAAATGTGTAAAAAATGGCAGGTGAAATCCGAAAGGTGCTCTTCGGAATGTGGGCCCCTTTGCCCACTTAGGCTGCAAAAAAGTGTCACACATGTGGTATTGCCGTACTCAGGAGAAGTTGGGGAATGTATTTTGGAGTGTCATTTTACATATACCCATGCTCGGTGAGAAATATCTCTGCAAAAGACAACTTATCCCATTTTTTTTATACAAAGTTGGCATTTGACAAATATATTTATCTCACCCAGCATGGGTATATGTAAAATGACACCCCAAAACACATTCCCCAACTTCTCCTGAGTACGGTGATACCACATGTGTGACACTTTTTTTTGCAGCCTAGATGCGCAAAGCGGCCCAAATTCCTTTTAGGAGGGCATTTTTAGACATTTGGATCCCAGACTTCTTCTCACGCTTTAGGGCCCCTAAAATGCCAGGGCAGTATAAATACCCCACATGTGACCCCATTTTGGAAAGAAGACTCCCCAAGGTATTCAATGAGGGGCATGGCGAGTTCATAGAAATTTTTATTTTTTTTGGCACAAGTTTGATTTTTGTTTGATCCGTATGATTTTTACGGATACATGGATCGGATCCGCAAAACACATACGGACGTCTGAATGGAGCCTTACAGGGGGGTGATCAGTGACAGGGGGGTGATCAGTGACAGGGGGGTGATCAGTGACAGGGGGGTGATCAGTGACAGGGGGGTGATCAGTGACAGGGGAGTGATGGAGTAAGGCTCCATTCAGACGTCCGTATGTGTTTTGCGGATCCGATCCATGTATCCGTGGATCTGTAAAAATTATACGGACGTCTGAATGGAGCCTTACAGGGGGGTGATCAATGACAGGGGGGTGATCAGGGAGTCTATATGGGTTGATCAGGGGTTAATAAGAGGTTAATAAGTGACAGGGGGGGGGTGTAGTGTGGTGTTTGGTGCTACTTATTACAGAGCTGCCTGTGTCCTCTGGTGGTCGATCCAAGCAAAAGGGACACCAGAGGACCAGGTAGCAGGTATATTAGACGCTGTGATCAAAACAGCGTCTAATATACCTGTTAGGGGTTAAAAAAATCGCATCTACAGCCTGCCAGCGAACGATCGCCGCTGGCAGGCTGTAGATACACTCTCTTACCTTCTGTTCCTGTGAGCGCGCGCGTCTGTGTGCGCACGTTCACAGGAAATTTTGCGTCTCGTGAGATGACGCACGGATGCGTCCAGGAGGAATGAATCGACCGCCTCCAGGACGCATCCGTGCGTTAGGCGGTCCTGGATCGGTTAACTCAAAGAATTGGATGAGTCTCTAACTAAGTCGGATCTTTAGATTCTATTAACCTGTGACTCATTCCATTCTTAGACTCCCTGTACAGTGTGTGACTCAGAGCTGCATGCCTGAGCTCTGATTGGTTGCAGGGCGGGGAGGGGCAGGGCTGGCTTCCACTCTAGGATCAGATTACACTCCTCCCTGGTGCCAGTGTCTCTCTGCTCTGCTATCTGACTGAGCTCTGATTGGTTGCAGGCCAGGGTGGGCGGGGCTGGCTTCCACTCTAGGATCAGATTACACTCCTCCCTGCTGCCAGTGTCTCTCTGCTCTGCTATCTGACTGAGCTCTGATTGGTTGCAGGCCGGGGTGGGCGGGAAGGGGAGGGGCTGGCTTCCACTCTAGGATCAGATTACGCTTCTCCCTGCTGCCAGCGTCTCTCTGCTCTGCTATCTGACTGAGCTGTTCACACGGATCAGCTCAGTCAGAGGCATCGACTCGTTCATGAACTCGACATCACTAGTGAAAAGTCTAAGGCTACTTTCACACTTGCGTTTGATCGGATCCGTTCTGAACGGATCCGATCATATTAATGCAGACGGAGGCTCCGTTCAGTACGGATCCGTCTGCATTAATAACTTAGAAAAATTTCTAAGTGCGAAAGTAGCCTGAGCGGATCCGTTCAGACTTTCAATGTAAAGTCAATGGGGGACGGATCCGCTTGAAGATTGAGCCATATGGTGTCATCTTCAAGCGGATCCGTTCCCATTGACTTACATTGTAAGTCTGGACGGATCCGCACGCCTCCGCACAGCCAGGCGGACAGCTGTCCGCCTGGCCGTGCGGAGGCGAGCAGAGCGGAGCCTGAACGCCGCCAGACTGATGCAGTCTGAGCGGATCCGCATCCATTCAGACTGCATCAGGGCTGGACGGAGGCGTTCGGGTCCGCTCGTGAGCTCCTTCAAACGGAGCTCACGAGCGGAAAGCAGAACGCTAGTGTGAAAGTAGCCTAAGGCGTATTGGTACACCTTAGACTTTTTCCAGGGAGTAAAATGGCCTGAACAGGCGTCTGTGACGCTTGTACAGTCGTTATTGCGACCTCTGGTTCTGATGATGTCACATTACATCATTATCTATGGTAATTACAGGAGATGTGACTGGAGAGGTGAGAGGTTCTGATGATGTCACATTACACCATTATCTATGGTAATTACAGGGGATGTGACTGGAGAGGTGAGAGGTTCTGATGATGTCACATTACACCATTATCTATGGTAATTACCGGGGATGTGACTGGAGAGGTGAGAGGTTCTGATGATGTCACATTACACCGTTATCTATGGTAATTACAGGGGATGTGACTGGAGAGGTGAGAGGTTCTGATGATGTCACATTACACCGTTATCTATGGTAATTACAGGGGATGTGACTGGAGAGGTGAGAGGTTCTGATGATGTCACATTACACCATTATCTATGGTAATTACAGGGGATGTGACTGGAGAGGTGAGAGGTTCTGATGATGTCACATTACACAATTATCTATGGTAATTACAGGTGATGTGACTGGAGAGGTGAGAGGTTCTGATGATGTCACATTACACCATTATCTATGGTAATTACAGGGGATGTGACTGGAGAGGTGAGAGGTTCTGATGATGTCACATTACACAATTATCTATGGTAATTACAGGTGATGTGACTGGAGAGGTGAGAGGTTCTGATGATGTCACATTACACAATTATCTATGGTAATTACAGGTGATGTGACTGGAGAGGTGAGAGGTTCTGATGATGTCACATTACACCATTATCTATGGTAATTACAGGGGATGTGACTGGAGAGGTGAGAGGTTCTGATGATGTCACATTACACAATTATCTATGGTAATTACAGGGGATGTGACCGGAGAGGTGAGAGGTTCTGATGATGTCACATTACACCATTATCTATGGTAATTACAGGAGATGTGACTGGAGAGGTGAGAGGTTCTGATGATGTCACATTACACCATTATCTATGGTAATTACAGGGGATGTGACTGGAGAGGTGAGAGGTTCTGATGATGTCACATTACACTATTATCTATGGTAATTACAGGGGATGTGACTGGAGAGGTGAGAGGTTCTGATGATGTCACATTACACCGTTATCTATGGTAATTACAGGGGATGTGACTGGAGAGGTGAGAGGTTCTGATGATGTCACATTACACCATTATCTATGGTAATTACAGGGGATGTGACTGGAGAGGTGAGAGGTTCTGATGATGTCACATTACACCATTATCTATGGTAATTACAGGTGGACATGGCTGTAGAAGTGATGGACTCTGGAATGTACATGGTGACTTTTATTATTATGTCTTCAATGAACAGGATTACTCCACGGTGAAGAAGACGTCTAGTAATCTGATACATGAGACGAACAATGAGAAGATCCTAGAAGTCGTCCACAAGATGATGGAGCTGCTGACTGGAGAGGTGACACCGCCGGGAACGCTGGGACATTATACAGTCACAGCACTGGAGGGGTCTGGGTGATGACGGTGTCATTGTGTTGTCAGGTTCCTCTAAGGTGTCAGGATGTCGCTGTCTATTTCTCCATGGAGGAGTGGGAGTATTTAGAAGGACACAAGGGTCTACACAAGGAGGTCAAGATGGAGGAGGACCAGCCCCTCGCATCTCCAGGTAACAGACAGGACTAAATACAAATGTCCTGGAATTCTCTGTCTGTAAAGTCTGAGTCCAGTCTCTGTGTCTCCTGCAGAGAGATCCAGTCAGAGGACAACACCAGAGAGATGTCCGCGTCCTTTCCTTCCACAGGATGGTCAGGTAACGGAGATGTCTCCTGCTCTGTAGGAGGACGTCTTGTTTTATCCAGTACTATTCTAGATTCATACTGGTTTATACTGGTGTAATGAGCTGGAGATGGCGGGATTACAGCCGACCACAGACACTCCATGTTCTCTGCTTCTTCCTACAAGTCTCTGGCTATGGAGACCACTGGTGGAAATAAGGAACAAATAGGTTTATGTCTCCGAGAGGAACGAGTCCGGACGCGTCTGGTAGAAGCTGATCTCCTCCACGGAAACCACCTGCAGCATGTCCGGCCGTGCTGAGGATGCATGTGTACATGATTATTGGCTGTGAGCCGCCATCTAATATCTAGGTCCAGCCTCTGGGAGACCTGCAGCCATTAGGCTCAGACGACGACTGTTGTCGGGTCATTTGTGGTTCTCATGATAATTAAAGGGGGGGGGGGGGGGCTTAGGAAGAGCTGGCTGCAGCGCACTCCTGGGAGATGCAGGTGCTTGATGGTCACATGGGATGAGCTGCTGCCCACCCACAGAGAATGAAGAGACCAGAGCTGCAGAGGAGGGAGTAAAGAAGCTAAAAAGTATGAATATTATACTGGAGAGCAGCTGTTTTTGCATTTCTGTACTTCAAGTGTTGTATGCACTACTCCAGATAATTTTTTCCAGGACGTTCTCCATGACAGCACCATATGTAGGTTGTCCTTATGGTCTTCTGTAGAGAATAGAACACTGAGAAGTCAATAGGCCGCTCCAGCCTCCAGTGCTCTTTCTGTCTCTACAGAGGACAGGTGCAGAGAGGATTCCTGAGTGGAATTTTCCTGTTCTAACAAATTGTAGGATCTTTGCTAGGGTTGTATGGGGGTTTCCTCTCCTTCCAGCCCATGTCTAGACTGGCAAGTACCTTCCATGGTAAGGGGTCCCCTAGCCCATCCCAGACCCTTTCTAGACCTTCTCAAATCAGCTGTATGGGATGGTCATGTCCTGCTGAAGGGATCCTTCCCATCAGGTTTGATGTCGGGGATGTTGCTTCTCTATTTGAGCTCTGGCTTTGTCATCAGAAGATCTTGACAGGCAGCGTAGAGCATCTGAAGGCTTGAGTCCCCAGGTTCAAGACTCGTATTCGTCCAAGAGTCTCTCCTGGTGGAAAAAGGGAGGAGCTTTATGAGAACATGAGTGGTAAGAGCCCATCTGTATATACATTCATTGACCAAAAATCCTGCACCAAGAAGGAGGTGTTGGGATGAAACTTTCCCAGTGTGACTGTAATTATGATAAATGTAAGGGATCCCAATATTACAGAGACATTTATTAGCGAAAATTGTCCAATTCCAAGGAGGTTTTAGGACCCTGTTAGGCTGCCTCTAGCCCGGGTACAAGATGAGATACGGCCTCTAGCCCGGGTACAAGATGAGATACGGCCTCTAGCCCGGGTACAAGATGAGATACGGCCTCTAGCCCGGGTACAAGATGGATGAGATACGGTTGGGCAAGGAGACATACATGTTTGGTATGGTATCCTAGGGTACATTTGCCCACAGATGTTACAGATGACCCTGTAGATCCTGCACACTCATAGGTTGCTGAAGCTCGCATTTTAGCTGTTCCCATAAATGCTTTATAGGTAATAAAATAGGAGGACACATTCCTGGAGAAGCCTCGCTGTGCGCAGGCGAGCATATCCAGCTGAAAAGTGCTGAGAAGAACACATGTGGCGACAGGATGTCCTACACATATCGCTGAGCTGTTAGTGCCCCTCGTACCACTACTAGGGGTCACGACTGTCGTATGCGATGGCTCCCACGATCATCACACCAGCAGTTAGGGCAGTATGTCGCTCCATAGCAAAGGATTGAAGCACTCACCAGGAGACCTCCATACTGGAACCCAAAGAGGGCCTAGAATTGTCACTAAAGACGATACGGTTCCAGTCTGTAGTAGTCCAGGTTTCCCAATCAGGACATCCCTGCAAACGAAGATTACAGTAGTTGACTGTCAAAGGCAGGACCAATAATGGGCGCCATGATGTCAGATTTCCTTCTGCTGAATGTCTGTCTGGAAAAGGTCGGGGCAGAGACGGGGGTGTAATTAAGGGGCCACCTGTGTCTAGATGGTGGACAACAAAACTATGGGAACTGCTCATTCTTGTCAGTAGATCACACGATCCTCTCTACTGGTAGTCTGTCTGGGCTGTCCGGAGCTTGTTAACGCTACCTGCACTAACATAACCACTGCGCCCAATATTTCCTAAAAGTCAGAACAGCCTAGATCAGTGGTGGCAAACCTATGGCACGGGTTCCAGAGGTGGCACTCAGAGCCCTCTGCCCAATGACTTTTAAAAAACCTGGTAGTAGAGATCCTGGCCTTCCTCAGAGAAAGAAATATCATCATAGTTTGGACAGTTTTCTCTTGATGGCAGAATCCAGATTTTCTCTCCAGACACCAGGAAGATTTTTCTTGACAAACACTCATTTCTGCCGATTCTCAAATATGAGATGATACAGGGGAAAATATCAGTCTTCTGGACAAAGAGACACTGCTTATTAAAGGGGAGGCTATGAACATCTTGGGGCTAATGACCTTCTGCATCTCCACAGTTCTTTGGAGCCAGGTTCACATCCGTTCTCTCCAGAAATTGATTCTTACGGCCTCAACCAAACAATTCTTCCCAGAGTGAGAAGACGGGCTTTACTTTCACAGAAAACCTGTAATGAGGGATTCTTTGGAATGTAAGTCCCTATGGATACCAGCAAAACGGGATGAGGTGCTCAGGAATAGAATATGGGCCTAGCATGCTCATTTCCTCCTTTCCCTTTTATCCCGGCCGTCCTCAAGAATATATGGTTAAAAGCAACCAGTAATACGATAAAAATCACAGCAGTGAGAGATTTTCTTTGATTGAGATGTATTTTGTGCAGATTACAAGCGACCTTCATGAGTTAACGCGTTTTCGGTTAAGTTAGCCTTCATCAGACACTATGGGACAGAAAGCAATAGTGTCATATATATGTACATATATAAGGTAGCAAACCATGGACGACGACAAACATAACAAGACATAAGACATAAAACAAAATAAATGGCAGGCAGATAATCAATGAGACATCATCCAATAGATGAAAATGCAGAGTTACAATTCCGTAGCTACACAGTATTGCACTAGATCAGATCTACATGACGATGTGATGGTCCCTGAAACGTAAAATTAAGGAAAATACATATATAGATAGAATCCTCTAAATCCGGTATGATATCCATTCCATCCTAATAAATCACAGACTAATAACTTGAGGTATGGTGATGATAGTACTATGATATACATCTAATATATAAAATACAATGCACATAAAGGAGCCTAATCCCCACTCAGGAGGACCTACCATTGCCGCTGGGAGATAGAAGTAGGAGTCAGAAGACACACTAGTGTAGATCAGGTGCTGTCAGCACCAGTGGTTTGAGTGTGTGCCCATAGCAGTGTGGTCCACTGCTTTAAAAAGGTGCCAGGAAGCGCGCCATGTCAGGGGGCGGACCTGAAGGATGGTGCACGTGCGACGCCGTGCGTTCCATTAACCGGAAGTTAATCAGCAAATGGAACGCATCAGGTCATGTGACTGCGTTCCAACGACCGGAAGTAGTTTGGTCTTTTGGATGCAATCATCTGAAACATCACTGGGGACCTAAAGAAAGGAGCAAAAGGATGGGGAATTGTACAGAATAGTATATTAGAAGGGAAGAGATGATGTAAACCGATCAACATGTGATAAAGATGAATGTTATGGATGAGTGTATATAGCAAAATTAGCCGATATGTAGATTATTATGTGTTGTTGCATAGCAAGACCACATAATGTTATCTCACATATATATTATTATTATTATTATAGCCAAATTTGCCACCCTAACTCCTCCCACAGTTTTTACACTACATAGACAAAAATTTACCAAAACGTGCAGATTGTTCCCGATCGGATTGCTATTACTTTGTGGAGCGATCCCACCCCCGGGGCCCCCGTGGCGGGCCCCGGAAGCCCCCTTTTTTCCCATAGACTTTGACAGGGTAAATTTTCAAATCGCTCCCACTCGCCAGGCTTTGACGCTAAAGTCACCAAACTTGGGTCACTTAGTCATGGAGTCAACCCGAAAACTTTGGGCACATTTCGGGGACCCCAAAAAGTGGGCGGGGCCACACAGAACCAATCAAAATCTCCCCATTGACTTTAATGAGACCTTCAAATTGCTACTTCTCCCACATTTTTAGGAGTACAAATTCCAAACTTTGCAGACTTGGTCGGCACCCACCCAAGTACCTTGCTTTTGCTTTGTTACCCGATCCCACCCTCCGGGCCCCTGGGACAGGGCCCCCAAAATCCACGTTTTTCCCATTGACTTTGACAGGGACAATTTTCAAATCTCTCCCAGTCGCACAGATTTTAAACTAAAGTCACCAAACTTGGGTCACTTAGTCATGGGGTCAACCTGAAAATTTCTGTCACATTTTGGGGGACATTAAAAAGTGGGCGGAGCTACAAACCACCAATCAGATTTTCCCTATTGACTTCAATGAGAAACTTTTAAATTGCTGTCATTCTCACAGTATTTAAGCCAGAATACCCAAACTAGGCACCGTAGGTCATTGGGTGACTGGGGTCAAAAAAAATTAAAAAGTGGGCGGGGTCTACAACGGCCAATCAAATTTCAGCCATTTGTTTAAATGGGAAAAATTCAAACTGCCGCTGCTCTTAGACTGTTAATGGCAGGGTTCCGAAACTTGGCGCAGTTGGTCACTGGAGGACTGTGCCAATGTATATCTCATTTTGGGGATGCTAAAAAGTGGGCGGAGCCACAAACAACCAATCAGATTTTCCCTATTGACTTCAATAAGAAACCTTTAAACAGCTGTCATTCTCACAGCACCCAAACTCGGCAGGGTGGGTCAGTGTGAGACAAAGGTCAAAATTTATAAAAGTGGGCGGAGTCTACACTCCACCCAGTTACTCCGCCCACTCCAGTTGTAAGCTACTGGTGGAGGCAAGAACACATCACACAATTTCCCCAGAAATTGTACCTTTTCTAGTTCTTATTCTTATTATAGCCAAATTTGCCACCCTAACTCCTCCCACAGTTTTTACACTACATAGACAAAAATTTACCAAAACGTGCAGATTGTTCCCGATCGGATTGCTATTACTTTGTGGAGCGATCCCACCCCCGGGGCCCCCGTGGCGGGCCCTGGAAGCCCCCTTTTTTCCCATAGACTTTGACAGGGTACATTTTCAAATCGCTCCCACTCGCCAGGCTTTGACGCTAAAGTCACCAAACTTGGGTCACTTAGTCATGGAGTCAACCCGAAAATTTTGGGCACATTTCGGGGACCCCAAAAAGTGGGCGGGGCCACACAGAACCAATCAAAATCTCCCCATTGACTGTAATGAGACCTTCAAATTGCTACTTCTCCCACATTTTTAGGAGTACAAATTCCAGACTTTGCAGACTTGGTCGGCACCCACCCGAGTACCTTGCTTGTGCTTTGTTACCCGATCCCACCCTCCGGGCCCCTGGGACAGGGCCCCCAAAATCCACGTTTTTCCCATTGACTTTGACAGGGACAATTTTCAAATCGCTCCCAGTCGCACAGATTTTAAACTAAAGTCACCAAACTTGGGTCACTTAGTCATGGGGTCAACGCGCAATTTGTTAGAACATTTTGGAGACCCGAAAATGTGGGCGGGGCCACACGGAACCAATCAAATTCTTCCCATTGACTACAATGAGACATTCAAATTGCTACTCCTCCCACAGATTTAGGAGTATCAATACCGAACTTTGCACTCTTGGTCGGCACATACCCGAGGATCTTGCTTGTGCTTTGTTAACCGATCCCACCCTCCGGGCCCCTGGGGCGGGCCCCCGAAAACCTCTTTTTTTCTCCCATAGAGTTTTATTGGAAAAATGCAAATGTTTGTCACTCATACAGCTTCGGAGTGAAACTCACCAAACTTGGGTCACTTAGTCATGGGGTCAACCTGAAAATTTCTGTCACATTTTGGAGACAATAAAAAAGTGGGCGGAGCTACAAACAACCAATCAGATTTTCCCTATTGTCTTCAATGAGAAAATTTTAAATTGCTGCCATTTCAACATTGTTAATGGCAGGGTTGTTAAACTTAATATATTCGGTTAATAGGTGACTAGAATTCAAACGTTTTAAAGTGGGCGGAGTCTACATCGGCCAATCAAATTTCAGCTATATGTTTTAATGGGAAAACTTAAAACTGCCGCTGCTCTTAGACTGTTAATGGCAGGATCCCCAAACTTGGTACAGTTGGACAATTTAGGATTAGGATTAAAATTCAGAAAAGTGGGCGGGGACAAAAACAACCAATCAGATTTCTTTGATTGATTTCAATGGGAAAATTAAAAAATGCAGAAAATTGAAAAATGCTGCCATTTTTGATGTCAGGGGCTTCAAATCTCAGAAATCAGGTGATAGATTACTTTGGCTTCAAAAATTGAAAAAGTGGGCGGTGCCAACAACAACAAATCCGATTTTCCCTATTGACTTCAATGAGAAACCTTTAAATTGCTGTCATTCTCACAATATTTAAGCCAGAATACCCAAACTTGGCACCGTAGGTCATTGGGTAACTGGGGTAAAAAATAAAGTGGGCGAGGTCTACAACGGCCAATCAAATTTCAGCCATTTGTTTAAATGGGAACAATTCAAACTGCCGCTGCTCTTAGACTTTGATTGGCACAGTCTTCAAACTTGGCGCAGTTGGTCACTGGAGGAATGGGATTAAAATTCAAAAAAGTGGGTGGAGCCACCAGCAGCCAATCAGATTTCAAGCCAACATCTTGTGGTTTCTACAGAAACGCCCACTCCAGTTGTAAGCTACTGGTGGAGGCAAGAACACTTCACACAATTTCCCCAGAAATTGTACCTTTTCTAGTTTATATAGTACAATGTATATTATAAAAAAAAGTGATGTCGTTTTAGTGTTGTACTTTCAATGACTGGAAACTGTAGTAGAATGGTGTAAGTGATTTTTATGTGAAATATGTATATGTGAACAAGACTGGTATACGGTATGTATCCATGTGATGCTGTGTGAGTGTAGACTATAAAAGTAGAAAATATAGATCAAGTATACAAGAGACGGCACGTGGTCCAAGAGGTGGGGATCAGGAGGCCTGTCAGAAGAAAAGACAGATATGAGTTAATATGATGATTGGACACACACGTATGACTGCATTACAATAAACATTGGATCTCATATTCTTTATTCATTCCTTTCGGATGGAGCGTGTGCAGTGTGTGAATCCAATAAGCCTCTCTGAATTTGAGGTTTCTGATTCTATTACCCCCTCTACGAGGTGGAGGTACCTGTTCAATTATTATCAATTGAGATATAGAATGTTTGTACTTATCAAAGTGCGCCAGGACTGGTAGCGGTAGATTTTTCCTCCGTATCGTAGATTTGTGCTGACAAATCCTATCCCTCGCTTTTTGTGTAGTTTTTCTTACATGCGCTATTCCACAGGGGCATTTTATATAAGGTATATGACAAAATCAGTGTCACAGGTAAAGAAGCCGTTAATGTTGAACGCTTTGCCAGTTTGGGGATGTGTGAATTGGGAGCCTTTTTGTATGTTGGAGCACTGGGAACACGTAAGGCATGGGAAAGTACCTTTCCTCTGGGTCTGTAAGAAAACCTGCCTGGGTAAGCGTGTCTTGGAGCCCAGGTCTGCCCTCACCAGGTTATCTCGTAGATTCCGTGGACAACGGTTACATAAAAGTACTGGATTGCGAAATTCCTCTATTTTTGGATAAGCCTTTTTGAGAATTGGCCAATGGTTGCGGATGAGGTGTAAGATTTTGTTGGAGCTAGGATGAAAGGTGTGGACGAATGGGATTCTTTCATTGTTGTCTCTTGGACTCCTATTTCTGGTGTTAGTCTTAAGGGTATGTTCTGGATAACCCCTGGCCTTAAATCTCTGTTTCATCTTGTTCGCCTTCTCTTTGAGTATGAGGGGATCATCCACTATGGTCTGTAGTCTTTTCATTTGTAAATATGGTAGAGATTTTTTGGTCATGGGTGGATGGAAACTTGTAAAGTGTAGTAAACTGTTACGGTCGGTTTACGGTAGAGGTCAGTTTTGAGTTTGACCTGAGGATTTATAGTGACTATTTTGTCCAGGTAGGCTATTGATGAGTTACTATGGTGGATAGTGAACTGGAGCTCAGGCCAAATGGAGTTTAGATGGTTGTGGAATGTGAGGAGTGATTCCTCTGTTCCGGTCCAGACGCAGAAAATATCGTCTATATCTTCTCCACAGCCTGCAGTGGGATACAAAGAGATCTAACGGGTATATGTGGGTGGTCTCGAAATGTACCATAAAGCAATTGGCGTATGGGAGGGCCACGTTTGACCCCATAGCGGTACCCTGTACCTGTAGATAGAATGTATCCTGGAACATGAAGAAGTTATGATGTAAAACTAACTTGAGAAGATCTAGACATAATGACATAATGTCCTCGTGTAAATCGGTATTGGCCAACATAGTGGTTACTGCATCAATGCCTTTATCGTGTTTAATAGAGGTGTACAAACTCGTGACATCCCAGGTAACAAGAAGTGTGTCGGATGGTAATGGGTCCAGTTGTCTAATTAGTTTAAGGAACGATGTGGTGTCTAGGAGGAAGGATCTGGTACGTTTTACATGAGGGGTAAGGACTTTTTCGGCCGGGAGGATTATGGAGATTTTTATGGATCTTAGGTAGCACATAGAAAACTGGTATGATGGGGTAAGAATTGGTTAAAAAATTGACAGTTGAGGTATCAATGGTGTCCTTAGAATGATGATGTCTAAGGATATTGTTGATTAGGGTGGCTACAGATGTCGTGGGGTTGTGGTCTCATTTTTTATAGACTGTAGTGTCATTTAGTTGACGGTGTATTTCTGCGACATACTGGATTTTGTCCATTATTACTAGCGCTCCCCCTTATCTGCTGGTTTCAAGATTAACTTTTTTTTCCCGTTTTAGTGCTTCTAGGGCTACTCTTTCTGTGTTAGATTGTTTTTATATTTGTATTGGCCCTCTCTGACCCCTTTAATGAAAGTATCAGTGTCTCTTTGCACTAGTTTGCTGAAAGTTTCTGCGGCTGGCTGGTTCCGTGGGGGCATATGTGCTTTTGGTACGTAAGCCTAGATCCCTGGCTGATATAAGCGATCCTTCCTTTTCAGGAGTGAGTTGTACCTCTCTCTTTTATCATCTCCAAAATGTGCCCGAAGGCGAATATTTCTGAAAAAGCGCAATAAGTCAAGTTCCAACTCAAAACTGTTTAGACAGTATGAGGGACAAAAGGATAGTCCTTTTTGTAATAAATATGCAATATATAAAGACTCCTGTACTCCACTTGAGTTTCAATGCAAAGCTTTTATTTAGTGCGGTTCCAGTCAAGAACGTTTTCGGCTAAGAAGCCTTCTTCAGTGTAACTGGAGAAGTATACAAAGTGTCAAAGATAAATATATAGTATTTACAATAGGTATAGGATCAATTATGCAGTACATGCAATGTCGCACTTGCAGATAAATTACAGAAAGTATATCGAACAAATTATAAACAAAGTGAGGACGTGTCGATATGGCACGTAGAGAGAGCATTAGCTGTCATCTGGGGATCCTGGAGGATCATCACCGGAGTGGTCATGGATTAACTGGTGGTCTAAGGTGGTCATCTGGAGTCAAGTTGTTGCGTTTTTTCTGTGGTGAGGCGTTGTGGTATTGCACCGGTAGATAGTCAATTCACAGGTGGTAATGGGCGGGGTTAAGGAACACACTTGCAGAGTTGAACAGAGATTATGCTAACTGCATTCTATGAACCGTATATTAGGCATCAAAATTAAGTAAATGAATATTGATAGGTCTTATCTTATCTATGCAATAAAGAAAAAAAACAAAGAAAAAAGCAAAAAAAGAAAGGATAGCCTTCACATGAGGGTTAAAACAGTCTAGCTGCATGCATAATCCGTTGAGGTAAGGATATTATTACAAATTGAGACATGTTCAGACAGATTAGGTATGGGTCACACAACATAAATGGACAGGTTAGTGATGCGCCATAGGTTCCATGTAGTAGGGTATTAAAGTTACTGTTGATTCTCATAGTCATTTCTTACCCGTATTATGGCCGCAACGAGTCCAACAAAAGCTTGAGAGACAGAGTTAGTTTCCTCTGCGGTCAGCAGGGATGCTGCTGTTTGTATGGGAGCTGTGTCCCTAGCTGGCATACGGTCCGGGAGGCTAAGGCCTGTGCGCCGGATTGCCATGTTGCCAGTTGTGTCTCCGTTCCCCTTATGCGGGATCCGGCCGCACTGCGTGGCTGGGGGGGGGGGCGGGTCTTGGCTGACGTGTGCTGCGTTCGTGAAGGCTATCCTTTCTTTTTTTGCTTTTTTCTTTGTTTTTTTTCTTTATTGCATAGATAAGATAAGACCTATCAATATTCATTTACTTAATTTTGATGCCTAATATACGGTTCATAGAATGCAGTTAGCATAATCTCTGTTCAACTCTGCAAGTGTGTTCCTTAACCCCGCCCATTACCACCTGTGAATTGACTATCTACCGGTGCAATACCACAACGCCTCACCACAGAAAAAACGCAAAAAACTTGACTCCAGATGACCACCTTAGACCACCAGTTAATCCATGACCACTCCGGTGATGATCCTCCAGGATCCCCAGATGACAGCTAATGCTCTCTCTACGTGCCATATCAACACGTCCTCACTTTGTTTATAATTTGTTCGATATACTTTCTGTAATTTATCTGCAAGTGCGACATTGCATGTACTGCATAATTGATCCTATATCTATTGTGAATACTATATATTTATCTTTGACACTTTGTATACTTCTCCAGTTACACTGAAGAAGGCTTCTTAGCCGAAAACGTTCTTGACTGGAACCGCACTAAATAAAAGCTTTGCATTGAAACTCAAGTGGAGTACAGGAGTCTTTATATATTGCATATATCTGGTTTGGGAACAATCTCCTAACACCCACGATATCCGATTGGAGAACCATTCAACCTTTTATCACCTTTTTGTAATAGTCAGTTCAGATGGACTAAGGGGAGTCGAGGAGATGTTAATCACCAGCAACTCTGATGACGGTAGCATGTGTGTGGTATGTGAATTAACTGAACTATACGGTACCTGGGATATGGTAGTGACGGATGACGTTTGCTGTTGCGATGTCCCAGATCTAGGTGCTCTTCGGGTGTTCTCGGGTCTGCGTTGTTCATCAGGATGGCGAGAATCCAAGCTAGAGGCTGATCTCTGGGAGTCCATGGAGGAAGCCCTTCCACTTTTTCTCGGACGAAATCCGGTAGAGTCCGGCCAGTGATAGATTCTGTTGTTCCTATAGTCTTCTGTATCTCTCAGGAATTTCATTTTCTTGGAGAACTCTATTTCCTTCCGTCTGTCCAGGAGGATAGTGGAGATCTTTTCTTGAAGAGTGCTGTATTCATCCTTAGATAGGAGATCAAGTAGCTGGGATTCTATGGCCCGGATCTTTGTTTTTAGTTCCGTCATAGCTGAATGGATATACATCAGGGTCAGCGTCATGATGTCTATTGAACACTTATTGAGGATCTGTTCGAATTTGGTGCAATATTCTGGATTGTCCTTAAAGAACGTAGGACGTGTCCTTATACGTAATAGCAACTAGTGTCATTCAAATTACTTAATTCTGTCCAAAGCACAGCTGGTTCCTGATCCTGAAGTATTTATTTCTGGAAGACCCAGAACCTCTTTATCTCAGATTAAATATTGTTCTTCTCCAGGGCCCTCTTCTGTATCGAAAGGTCTAGATGCAGAAATTCTGAAAGCTTTAATCCTGAGAGGGAAATCCTGAAAATGCAGGAATTGTCAAACAGAGTAATATCTACCTTACAGCAGAGTCCCAAGGAAGTTACCTCACCAGTTTACAGGGAGGTTTGAAAGAGATTTTGCTCCTAGTACGAATCTGAATGTTCGGTCCCTTTTCAGGCTACTTTTACATTAGCGGCAGGCTGTTCAGGTGGGTGAACAGCCTGTTGGATAGTCAGGACTTAGGGTTGCTCTCGGAGTTGTCCTACTCTTTCCCTAGTTTCCAGGCTTTATTCCCTCACCCCTGTCCCTCCTACCGGTATGCTCTGTGTGGTGTGTCCACCCTCCACACACACACCGAAGTGTGACAGGATATGATAATGGCATTAGACCCAGGAGCCTAAAGGTACAGATCTCAGCCCTGGGTTGTTTTCTGGACCTTTCCTTTGCAGACTATAGATGGATCAAAATGTTCATTAAGGCTACATACTTGATCAGACCAGCCCTAAAACAATCCATTCCTCTTTGGGACCTAACTTCATTGGTCTCTGTGATACTTTTGAGGAGTTTGGTTTGAGATTCTTGTCCCTTAAAACTGTTTTCCCAGATGCCATTACCTTGGCCCGTAGGGTAGGGAAATTATAGCCCCTTTGCATCAGTGAGTCTTACCTCAAACATTTCAATAAGATCATCCTAAAAGTTTATCCGACCTTTCTCCCTAAAATTGCCTCAGCTTTTCATCTTAACCAAGAGATGTTTTTTCCATCTTTTCAATGCATCCCCTCACAATGGTGATTCCACATCTTAGATGTCAAAAGATCAGTAGGAAATATTTTGATGCCCTTGAGATCCTGGAGATCAGATCCAAATTTGTTCATACAGTTCTCAGGAAGGAACAAGGGGAAGAAGGTCTCAGAGACCACCTTGGCGAGGTGGCTGAAGACTGCAATCCAATAATTCTGTAATTCGCAAAGAGTTCCTGGTCCAGATGGAATTAAAGCCAATCACACCAGGGCCTTTTTCGTTCCATGGGCAGAAAGAGCAGAGGCATCTACTGATCAGATTTGCAGAGCAGCGCCTCGGGCAAGCTTTATTAGAGACTGGACATCTAATACAATAAGGAGTTAGCCCTAGAGAGATTTGACCCAGACTCCCTTCTCCCCCAACCACATGCTTATCTTGTATCGCTCCATCTGGTGTCATTGGTAATGAGTAAATACATTTTTAGTTGCATCCATCCTGGTGTAGTATTTCAGAAAACACTGGAGGGAGATGGTGAGAGGAGCCTTGTAACCTCTCTGTGTTCCTGTCCCTGCAGAAGACTAGAAGGGCAATCTCCATGTGGTGCTGTCATGTAGGCCTCCAGAGAAACCAGTCGCTGGTAGAATTCCTACTTCTTAATTTGTGGGATAATCCCTTTACAGAGGTTATCCAGCCTAATTATTTAACAGTAGTTCAATAAAAGGAAAGAATATTCCTTTTATTGAACTACTGGCTTTCTGAGGGATTCCAGGCATCCCTGAACAGAAGTATCCATCCCGGGCTGCATACCATCCGTTGTGAGAGGCTTTTTTGCCAACTTGATACACGTCTACATTAGAGTTGTGCCTAAACTAGCACAACTCCACCAGGTGAGCCTCCATTTTGGAGATACCAATTTATATCTATTTTAAACGTTATTACCCTATGGTGCGCCATTCTTTTTGTTCTACAGCGGAATGAAGCCTGCTCTAAATACTAATTATTTAACAGACCCCTTCAGAGTGGCTGGATTCATACTTACCAGCTCCATCGATACATGGGCACCTCTGCAGATCCCGGGTCTCTGAGAATCAACATCCAGTTGACAGGGCAGGGGAGCACCTGCCCCCCAACTATCTCCACCATACTCCCCCCGGTCAATAGTGTGTTGATTTCCACAGACACAGCACCTGCAGAGTCAACAGTGGAGCAATGAAGCCAGAACATAGAGGCAGGGACCAAGTAAGTATGAACTCCACCGGGGGTCCGCCTCTCTGAAGGGGTCTATTACACAAGTTTAAAGTTGGATAACTCTTCCAATGATCTTTTGTAGGCATCTAAAACATTCCACTAAACTTGTCCGACTGTCCTGTAATTCACAATATTTGTTTCACACATTTTGAATCAGGATGAAGATCTGAACAATTATAATGCTACAGAGACAGATGTGAGGGGCGATGAGGAATACAAGGAGGAGATCCCTACAGAGACAGATGTGAGGAGCGATGAGGAATACAAGGAGGAGATCCCTACAGAGACAGATGTGAGGGGTGATGAGGAATACAAGGAGACTCCTACAGAGACAGATGTGAGGGGCGATGAGGACTACAAGGAGGAGATCCCTACAGAGACAGATGTGTGGAGTGATGAGGAATACAAGGAGGAGATTCCTACAGAGACAGCTGTGAGGGGCGATGAGGAATACAAGGAGGAGATCCCTACAGATAAGAGCCCAGGTGAGTAGTGACCACTAAATGAAGCAGAGATGAGTCTGTAACCATAATGACCCTGAATTGGACTTCCCCCTATAGCAGGCGCCTTCCCCAGGTCCTAACAGTGTCCTCCAGTACTCAGATACCCCCAGGACTTACAGTAGTGCCAAACTGTGTAATACAAAGCACATATCACAGCACTAGCAGGTAAGAAGAAAGTCAGGAGATAGGAACTCATCATTAGATGACTGGACCAGGATGAGGATGGTAATCAGACAATGGAACAGACGGATGATGGTGGTTATATGGTGAAAGGATGACTGAACAGACAATATGTGGCACTGACTGGAGCTTTCCCTGAAACCTTCTCTAGATCTGTCCTTACATGCTGACCCAAATACCAGACATCACTGACCCTAACTGTCCCTTAAGACATTCCTATGAAAAATCCTAATCTCTAAGGGTCCATTCACACGTCCGTATGAATGTATCTGCAGACCCATTCATTCTTTATGTGGACAGAATGAATGCCGAGAGCACACTATGTGCTCTCCGCAGCTGCATTTCCGGAGCGGGGCTCTGAACTTCCGGTCCGCAGCTGCGGACAAGAAAAGGACATGTTCTATGGGAGTGCAGGCCGGGTGTATTGCGGATGTGTGAATTGCCCCTAAAACAAAACAGAGAACAGGAGGACACTAAGACCCAACCCAAACTGAGCAGAGCTAAACTAGAATCAAGGCAGGACAGACTGAAACATGGAACATCCCCTCCCCCCAACCACACACAGACTACAAGAATCAGAGGTAAAGACTGGACAAACCTACAAAACTACACGGATGAAGAAAACTAGGAGAGATACTAGAAAATAAAAGGATTACTGGATTCGAAAGCACAGAGCTTACACTATAACCAGCAGCCCCCTGCAGAAACTAGGAATATTTACAGCGAGGCTAACCAGTCAGGAGCTCCTCTCCAAACAAGGTGAGCTACAGAAGAGAGGTCGGCTGAGCAAGAGATCAGCTACTGTATAATTCATAGAAACTGCCCCAAACATACTAGTAGACAAGAGAAGAGGAAGCAGTAGGAATGTTCCTGCTGATCCTAGCCCATTACACTAAGGTGGTAACGACTCCCTCAGGTCTGCGCTGTGACTCTCCAGGCCTTGCTCAGTAATATCAGGGTGACAGGTCTCTTCCATGAATCTCCTGGACGTGTCCTGGTGTCCCTCTGTGCAGCATTTCACAGGCCTCATGTCACATACACTCTGGACTGCACTGGATTCTGGTGTCCAAATTACGAATGTGAAAGGTGTCAACAAGTGTTGTCCATACAGGCCCCGGGTACCTTCTGGCTTAATCTAAAAAATTGTGAGAATTGGGCTGCCATACCTCTAATAGGGGGTAGGTTTCCTGGCCCTCCTGACACCTCTGTTGCATACAATGACTTATTGTTATAATGCTAGAGTCAGTTATTCAATTTTTCAGTTGGCTTGCTTCTTCTTTCCTAAGGTTATTTCTGCCTTCAACAACTGGTGTATAGTCCGTTCAGGTTCTCACTTGAGTTGATCAAAATAGATTAAAGTTGATGAACCTGTGTCCTCTCTAAGGCTGGGCTCAGACCTAAGCGTTTTACAGCGCGTTCCTACACGCTGTAAAACGCTCAACAGGCAAGAACCAATGATTCCCTATGGGAATGGTTCTCACCTGAGCGTTTTACAGAGCGTACGATCGCGAACGCTCAGGTCTGAACCCAGCGTTAAGGCAATGTAACTATGAGTTTCTCACACCGGTTTCTTTTGCCATGGTTGATTTCTGAGATATAACCCAAACTGGTCCCACATCACAGCATCAGTATTGGTTATGGACTTGGCCCCTTCTCATTCCTTCTGCTGTAACATTGCCATCAATTGTTGTATGCTGTTCATGGACGGGGGCAGCGTCTCCTCCTCCTGACGCCGGGCAAAGAATCTTTTTTCGCAGTATTCTGTTTGATCACGGATGCCCAACTTGCGGCACTCCAACTGTTGCAAAACTACAACTCTTAGCATGCCTAGACATCCTACAACTATTAGGGCATGCTGGGAGTTGTAGCCTTGCAACAGCTGGAAGGCCGCAGATTGAGCATCCCTGTGTTAGATGATTGATTTTCCAGGATGTGAGAAACCTGTGCATATGATTGCCTGACTCTTGCCTGTTGTAACAGCTTTGTTCTTCTTGCCTGACCCTTCTATGTACTTAGGGTCATTCTGCTTTTAGGTATGGGGTGACATGACACATTTGGACAGCCCCCTCTAGCCTCTCTTGTCAGTTATGAATTTTGATAGCTGCCTTCAATAATTTTCAAAAATAATTTTAAAAATGTTTTGTTCTTGGTAGATGACTGTACTGGGTGCTTGGAGAAGCATCTCATATCTACATATTATAATGCAGATGATCCATGTACCATATCAGATACATATGAAGAGCGTGCCATTATCCCAGATGTACCCTCAGACCTTCACAGCAAAAATCTATCATCTCATCCTTTAAAACAAGTACAATCTTTTAATTCATCACATACTCTTACTCAGAATGAAACTCGCAGAAGATGTTCTGGAACCCAAAGAGCTCGGAGAAAGCCGTATTCATGCTCAGAATGTGGCAAATATTTTACTTGGAAATCAGGCCTTCTTCAACATCAAATTCATCACACAGGGGAGAAGCTGTATTCATGTTCAGACTGTGGGAAATGTTTTACTAGTAAAACACAAATTGAAAACCATCAGAGAAAGCACACAGGAGAGAAGCCATTTTTATGTTCAGAATGTGGAAAGTGTTTTACGAATAAAGCACATCTTAAAACCCATCAGAGAATGCACACAGGAGAGAAACCATTTTTATGTTCAGAATGTGGAAAATGTTTTACTAGAAAATCACATCTTGATAACCATCACAGAATTCACACAGGAGAGAAGCCGTTTTTATGTTCAGAATGTGGAAAATGTTTTACGAATAAAACACAACTTGAAACCCATCAGCGAATTCACACAGGAGAAAAGCCGTTTTCATGTTCAGAATGTGGAAAATGTTTTACTAGAAAATCATATTTTGATAACCATTACAGAATTCACACAGGAGAGAAGCCGTTTTCATGTTCAGAATGTTGGAAATCTTTTACTGATAAATCAAGTCTTGAGAGCCATCAGAGAATTCACACAGGAGAGAAGCCGTTTGTGTGTTCAGAATGTGCGAAATCCTTTACTAGAAAGTCATATCTTCTTCTACATCAAAGAAGTCACAAAGCAGAGAAGCCGTATTCATGTTCAGAATGTGGAAAATCTTTTACTCGGAAAGCACATCTTCTGAGCCACCAGAGAATTCACACAGGGGACAAGCCACATTCATGTTCAGAATGTAGGAAATCTTTTACTGAGAAATCTAATCTTGAGAGCCATCAGAGAATTCACACAGGAGAGAAGCCATTTTCTTGTTCAGAATGTGGTAAATCTTTTACTCGGAAATTTCAACTTCAGAGCCACCAGAGCATTCACACAGGGGACAAGCCGTATTCATGTTCAGAATGTAGAAAATCTTTTACTGAGAAATCAAGTCTTAAGAGACATCGGCAAATTCACACATTGGAGAAGCTGTATTCATGTTCAGAATGTGGCAAATGTTTTACTCATAAATCATTTCTTGCAAGCCATCATAGAATTCACACAGGAGAGAAGCCATTTTCCTGTTCAGAATGTGGAAAAAGTTTTACTCAGAAATCATCTCTTAAGAGCCATCAGAAAATTCACACAGGGGACAAGCCGTATTCATGTTCAGATTGTAGAAAATCTTTTACTCAGAAATCAAGTCTTGAGAGACACCAGAGAATTCACACAGGAGAGAACACGTTTTCGTGTTCAGAATGTGGCAAATGTTTTACTCAAAAATCATCTCTTGTTAAACATCATAGAATTCACACAGTGAACAACCAATTCTAAATCCTTCCTGTAAAATATTTAGACCAACCTATAAGAAAAACTAACTCACATTGTATGTATAGATAAAACTGGGGTCTAGTATACTATACCGAGCCAACAAACGAACCAAACCAATTACCCCGAAAAGATGAGAAAACGCACATATAAAATATATGTAATTTATTGAGACATAATCAAATGACAAAATTAGAATAACATAAGGCACAAGGGTAGAGGAGGGTGGGGGGGCCCCCATGTGACAGGGTCAAAAACAACCTCCCTCACAAAAACCCAACTGACAGGGAGAGAAGGGTCACAGCCCTAGGTGTAAAACCGCATAGATATGGGGGAACTGTAGGTTCACCCAAAGTAACATATAATGGTAAGTGTGCTGCATGCATATACAAGGTAAATATGGTCACACATAGCTGACTTGCCCACCCTGGATAACTGGGATGGCCGCATAAAGATGCAGGTAGCCAAGTGACATAAGTAAGGCAGGGCAAGAGTGCTAAGTGCAAGCAGTGACCTTAAAGTAACAAACTAACCAAAGCAGGACAGCAAATGAAGATTTACAGGAGGCACCATCATCTGCCAGCAAGACACCTCTACATCTGTGCCGCCGATCACATTTTCCCCAAAAACATCTGTGCCCAAATGTTGATATTTTTGTCAAGCTGGTGAAACATGATTTTGAACAGCTGGCGGGCTATTATGGCCATAAGAATTTGACTTAGGACCAACATCGGGCTATTAAATGGAGTCTGTCACCACATTTGAGCATATTAGACTGATCAAATAGCGTTATATGCCACCGAGAACTTAAAAACGGTACCTTTGCTGTATCACACATATAACGCTATTTGATCAGTCTAATATGCTCAAATGTGGTGACAGACTCCCTTTAAAGAACTCTGTGATTTGAAGGATATTGTGATCAAACCTGCGGATAAAGGGGTAAATGTTGTGATCTGGCCTGCACAGATGTATGAAAAAGAAGCATTTAGATAGCTGGGAGATAAGGACTTCTATAGACGTCTAGATAGCAATCCCACCACCAGGTTTAAGGCTGAATTAGTTCATATTCTAGACTCCGGGGTAGAAAATAACATTCTGCCAGCACGACTTAAGGAGGGCCTGGTGGTGGATCATCCAGTGCCTCCCACCCTGTATTTGCTGCCCAAAATCCACAAACAATTACAACCCCCCCCCCGGGCGCCCTATTGTGTCCAGGGTGGGAAGTCTTTGTGAACGCGTCAGCAGATTTGTGGATTTTTATCTGAGGGGGTGCGTGGAGACCCTGCCGTCTTATGTCAGGGACACCTCTGGTTTATTGAGGAAACTCAATGGGGTGTCGCTGGAGGGGGACATGTGGCTGGTCACATGTGATGTAGAGGCCCTGTACACGTCGATATGCCACGACCACGGGATCAGGGCCTGCCAATACTTCATGCGTATGGCAAGTTTAGAGCCGGACATTATTGTGTTTGTGATTGAGCTTCTGGACTTCATCTTGAAACACAATTATTTTACATTCAAGGACCGCCTCTTCCTACAGCTCCGGGGAACAGCGATGGGGGCGACTTGTGCGGGTTGCGAGGGTTACAATGCATGGGTATTGAAAGGGTCTCTAGGCTGCCTTGGAGGGGATTATCAAGAAGCGCCTCCTGCAACTGGAGACTAAATGGATTGCTCTGCTTAAGAGTGAGATCCCTAATGGTCTCAATGAGACTGTTGGCTTCAAGTCTTTTCTATAAATCGTGCTTTTTACCTTATGTGTTCGTTGTTTTTATCTTGTATTCTGTAAATCTTGATTTGTTGTCCTGCTTTGGTTAGTTTGTTACTTTAAGGTCACTGCTTGCACTTCGCACTCTTGCCCTGCCTTACTTATGTCACTTGGCTACCTGCATCTTTATGCGGCCATCCCAGTTATCCAGGGTGGGTAAGTCGGCTATGTGTGACCATATTTACCTTGTATATGCATGCAGCACACTTACCATTATGTGTCACTTTGGGTGAACCTACAGTTCCCCCAAATCTATGCGGTTTTACACCCAGGGCTGTGACCCTTCTCTCCCTGTCAGTTGGGTTTTTGTGAGGGAGGTTGTTTTTGACCCTGTCACATGGGGCCCCCCACCCTCCTCTACCCTTGTGCCTTACGTTATTCTAATTTTGTCATTTGATTATGTCTCAATAAATTACATATATTTTATATGTGCGTTTTCTCACCTTTTTGGGGTAATTGGTTTGGTTCGTTTGTTGGCTCCTTCCTGTAAAATATGCCATAAATTTCCATATTTTTTCTTGGTATCATTTATAGCGAGAAGACTCTGCTTTGTTATAAAAATATTGCATGTATATTGAAGCAGGAATTAAAAGAAAATATCAGTATATTCAGAAGTGTAGTTACTGCTGTAATAATTGTAGATCTTAAAGGGGTTGTGCAAGAATGAGGGGGTTTGGCAAACTCCCCCACTTTACTGGATCTGTAACGGGAAGATTACTTACCTGCTTCCTGGCGCTGGCTCTCCTCCGCTCCTTCTCTTCCAAGCCTGCAATGTCCGGCTGGGCTCATCTGGTTTGGCATTGCCACAGCCGACACTGGCCGCGGCAGAGACCTACTTTGAAATAATTGTACCCCCTTACAGTATTGCATTGTACAACCTTCACAATAGGTTTGTACAGATGTGTCCCCTCACAGTAGTTATGCCCTCTGTGCATCATTCACAGTAATAATCCCCATTGTGCCCCCTTCACAGTAATTATGCCGACTGTGCCCCTTCACAGTAATTATGCCGACTGTGCCCCTTCACAGTAATTATGCCGACTGTGCCCCTTCACAGTAATTATGCCGACTGTGCCCCTTCACAGTAATTATGCCGACTGTGCCCCTTCACAGTAATTATGCCGACTGTGCCCCTTCACAGTAATTATGCCGACTGTGCCCCTTCACAGTAATAATGCCCTTTTGACTCTGTATCCCTTCACATTAGTAATGCCCTCTGTGCCCCCTCTATAGTAATAAAATCCTCTGCCCCTCCTTCCTTAGTAATAGTGTTCTGTGCCCCCCTCCATAGTAGTAATGCCCTCTGTGCCCCCTTCCATAGTAGTAATGCTCTCTGTGTCCCCTTCCATAGTAGTAATGCCCTCTGTAATAAAAAAATACTCACCTTGTCCCGTTCCTGATGCTCACATACTTCTCTTCCCTTCAGGCACAGATCGCTCTGCAGCACTGTGGGTGGAGATTATGCAGATTTCTAGGCTGCAGGCCCCACCCACACAGGCAGGCAGCGTGATCTGTGTCTGCAGGCTGAATGGTGGAGCGGGGAGAAGTCTTCCTGCTTCACCATTCTGTGCGCCACCGGCCTGAGGGAGGGGAGGAGCGCGGGGAGCTGAGCGGTGACAGGACCCAGCTCTCTGTGCTCCAGCAATGAGCGCTTCTGTCTGTATTTATGGAAGTGCTCATTGCTTCTGGCACCCCCTAGAGAGTCGCCACCTGGGGCGAACTCCCCCCCCCCCCCCCCCCCCCGTTAGTACGCCACTGAGTGTTATTGTTAATGAGGCTCTGTCAGCATGATCAACCGTATTAAACCAAGCAGAGTAGACAGCTTTTTGACAGAACAACCAACTTGGTCTTCGGTTCTTGCAATCAGTCAGCTGTAAAAGGTGCAGACGTTCTTCTGCTCAGTATGAAGAGAAGAAAGAAACCAAAATGGTGTCGGGACTCGTTAAACTGTGGATCGTTTCAAAGAAGGCAAAGGGGGGCTCTGGCTTCTCCACTTGAGATAAATATCTGTGCTCATCAAAAATAGTCCACTGCCCCTTCACCTCTCCCCTTTTTCCGGAAAATGTACCTTATGCAACTCCTGGTGCTCAGAAGCAGTGTGTGCCCGGCTTGGGCAGTCATGTGGGCCCCAAGCAGCAGGTCGGAAAGATGACTCAGCGGCAGGACTTGCAGTGGTAGAGCAGATCACACAGCAGCAGGTAGTGGATGTTTTCTGCTGACACAGCTACAATGGCCGCCACCAAGGCTCCTACACCCGACCGCCCTCCGAACAGTGCAGCAACCACGGCTTCATTCAGCTCCCAGGTAAAACAGCTAGTAGCCACCCAGAAGAGCGGTGCAGACTGCAGAGAGAAGCGAAGAGGCGGCGTTCCCAGAGTGGAGGAAAGGTGCCATTTCCTCTACAGTCCCCAATCCACCAGCTAAGTCCTACTCATTCACCTGGCACCAGAGGAAAGGGTTAGCTGAATTAGGAGAGCACTGGACCTATAGGCATCTCAGCGCTGTACGGCCACTTCCGGCTCCTGGGTCCAGAAAGTAGTTGAGACTGAGGTTTTGGATGCGCGGTAGGCTGTAGATTGGCAGATGGTTAAGTTTTCTGGCATGCGAAAGAGTCCCGAAATAGAGCTCTGGGCAATGGATGAGGAAGGAATGACTTGTACAGGCAGGAGATCTCCTCTAACGTCTGGCAGTCAGCTGTGGGCCTTGTGGTTGGAATAACCAGTAAAGGTGCAATGGTGCCCCCGTTCTTAAAAAGAAAGACAGAGTTCAGTGGATGGGGTAATGTAAGAGGAAGCACCCGTACCATGTCAGTCACCAGTGAGAATGTGGGTGGCTGTAGTGGAGGTAGCAGCAGCACTGTCAGCACCAGCCGTCCGGCCTGTAGTAACAGGTCACAGCGCTCATCATCTCAGTCACAGCAGTCCATGTTCCATACTGTACTGCTGCTACTACTACCCCTACACAGCTGCGGATCTCCAGTCTTGTCCGTCAGGTTCCATACTGTGCTGCTGCCACTTCTACTCCCCCCACATGTCCTCTCTTGTCCATCATGTTCTAAACTGTTGCTGCTTCCACTCTACACAACCAGACATCTACTGCCTTGTCCAGTAAAGAGATATCAGTTGGAATTGGTTCCTCAGTAGGCCTACATTAGGGCCACCCAAAAATGACCCCATTCTAGAAACTACACCCCTCAAGGTATTTAAAACTGATTTTACAAACGTCGTTAACCCTTTAGGTGTTCCGCAAGAGTTATTGGCAAATGGTGATAACATTTTCCATTTTAATCCATTTTTTCCAGTAACAAAGCAAGGGTTAACAGCCAAACAAAATGCTATATTTATTGCCCCGATTCTGTAGTTTGCAGAAACGCCCCATATGTGGCCGTAAACTACTGTTCGAGCACACAGTAGGGTGTAGAGGGAAAGGTGCGCCGTGTGGTTTTTGGAAGGCAGATTTTGCTGGACTGGTTTATTTACACCATGTCCCATTTGAAGCCCCCCTGATGCACCCCTAGAGTAGAAACTCCATAAAAGTGACCCCATCTAAGAAACTACACCCCTCAAGGTATTCAAAACTGATTTTACAAACTTTGTTAACCCTTTAGGTGTTCCACAAGATTTAATGAAAAATAGAGATACCATTTCAAAATGTAACTGTCACGGCTGAGGATGGGGGAAACCCTCAGCCGTGCGATGCCAGATGGTGTTAGGCTGCTCGGCCAGGACAACAGGATTAGGGAGCAGGTCACCTCCTCAAGCATCCCTAACCTGACCTTAACTCCTACCTGCATGGGCCGACCTTTAAGGTAGGAGGACCCATGCGCAGGAACCTCGGAGCCCTGACTTACCCTCCGCAGATCCCTGAGCTAGGAGCTGGGTAAGACTACCTACTCCTCCAAGGTACGGAGGAGCAGGAGTCTCAATGGCCAAGCTGTTGGGAAAAGGGGAACACAAACAGCTTTACGGGTATGGCAGGCGAACTAGAAGTTCCACCAACCTGCCACAGCCTTGCTGACTGGATCCCTGTGCAAACAGGAATCCAGAACCGTAAACTGCACAAAGACACAAGGAAGGTCCCAACAGAACATCACATACAAGAAGACATAAACATAACGACAATATCTTTATAACCACAGGGGTGGCTCTCACTGGCAGGTAGTATAGCCAAGCATGACTGAAGCAACCCTCAGACCTGAACTAACAGTGAGGCTTTATAGGCCAAGAAGCCACACCCCACAGTCGGACACACCCAGTGACACACACACACTGGGAAGGGAGTTAACCCTTCCAGCACCACAGAAGGGAAACACACATAAAAGGGAAAAGTGTCCAACAGTAGCAACACACTGTGGCATGGGTGGCAACAGTGTCCTGGGAGATAGCCGGGACACTGCCACCACATGTACAGACAGGCAGACGTTGCCACGGGCAACCACAGTGCAGGAAAAAGTGTCGGTGCACACAACACACTACACAGAGTGCACACAGACATACAACACAGTGAACACAATACACACACACCTAACATAGAGGTTGCTAGGTGCAACCGCATGCACAGCAGGAAAGCTGCCACATACATAGCGTTGTCAGCGGCTACCACAGGTGAGACAAATACCACTTCCCTCACCTGTGATAGACAACAAAACAAAACCGCTGACAATCGCATGCGGTTGAGGAGTCACGGTCATAGCCATGGCCGTGACAGTAACTTTTTTGGCAGATTTTCCATTTTAATATTTTTTTTTTTCAAGTTACAAAGCAAGGGTTAACAGCCAAACCAAATTCAATATTTATGGCCCTGATTCTGTAGTTTACAGAAACACCTCATATGTGGTTGTAAACCACTGTACGGGCACACGGCAGGGCGCAGAAGGAAAGGAAGCCATACGGTTTTGGAAAGCAGACCTTTTTTCTTTTTACACAATGTCCCATTTGAAGCCCCCCTGATGCACCCCTAGAGTAGAAAATCCCCAAAATTGACCCCATTTTAGAAACTACGAGATAGGGTGGCAGTATTGTTGGTACTAATTTAGGGTACATATGATTTTTGGTTGCTCTATATTACACTTTTTGTGAGGCCAGGTAACAAGAAATAGCTGTTTTGGCACCGTTTTTTCATTTTTTGTTATTTTCAACATTCATCTGACAGGTTAGATCATGTGATATTTTTATAGAGCAGGTTGTCACGGATGCGGCGATACCTAATATGTATACAATTTTTTTATTTATGTAAGTAAGGCGGGCAAAATTTCAATTTCATCATAGTTTTTTATTTTTATGGCGTTCACCGTTCGGGTAAAGTAACATGACCGTTTTATAGATCAGGTCGTTACGGACGTGGTGATATCAAACATGTGTAGGGAATTTTTTTTCATTTTTAATCAGTGATAAATGTGTTTTTTGATTTTTCCTTTTTTTTGGACTTTTGTTTTACCCAGACCCACTTGGTTCTTGAAGATCCAGTGGGTCTGATGTCTGTATAATACAGTACAGTTCACTATATAGTGTATTGTACTGTATTTTACTTACACTTTGTCTGAACAGATCTATGCCTTTAGCACAGATCTGTTCAGCACCATGGACAGCAGGATGTCTGAGAAGGCGTCCTGTTGCCATGGGAACCTTCCCCTTCTGCCACAACCGAGCAGAAGGGGAAGGAGGGGGGCCTCCCTCCCTCTCTGAGACCATCCTGTCTGGGGGCTGCAAAGGCACAGTAGCCCCCCGATGGGAGACGGAGGGAGCTACCTGACTGTTAACCGTACGGACCGCGGTATGGAAAGGGTTAAACGGCTGACATCGCATCACAGATGTGCATTTAGCCTAGGTGCCTGCTCAATGATTTGAGCAGGCACCTTGTTCCGATCACCGCCTGACGGGCGGTGGTGATTGAAACAACACATAACGTACCGGTACGTCAGGTGTCCTTAAGAGGTTAACTGGTGTCCTGCCAGTTTTATTTCATCAAGTTGCATAAAACACAAATCATAAACACAACACCTAGCCTTGTCCAGGCTCTAACTAAACAGTAGGTCCCTCTCTAGGCCGTGGCTGAGCTAACCTCAGTCCACCAAAAATGGGCACACAGTCTGAACAGCAACCTGTTATATTTGCGTGTCCTTGCTCAGGAAGTTGTGAGCACGTGTGCTGCCATCCAGGTTATCCAGCAACTCGCCAGGTGCAGCTCATCAGAGCCCAGGCTTAGGTTTTTAACCCTTTCCTACATAGCTTTCCTCAGCATATGTTAGGAACCTGGGAGACACATATACACCCTCAATCACTTCACCATGTAAAACACCACAATAGACTTCCTTCATGGTGGTACCGGGATCCATTTACCAAAAATTCTAAGTTAGGGATTGGAGTTTCTCCAGCTCCTGCTTTTCAATTTCCAGCAATTCAATACAATAATGCTGATTATCTGGTCATCTAACCCAGACCTTGTCTGATGGTTCTTCCTGACGGCGTTGGCAGTGCCACCTCGTACTGTGTCCACCTGGCAGCGGAGATGTGTTTGGTTCTCATTTCCTCGACTACTTATGAAATTTGGATGGTCAGCGGCTGGTCCAGGACTATGTCAGTCGCCTTGTATTTCGATGTGGCTGCTGCGGTTACATCTCTCTTACATGTGAAGGAGAAGCCCTAATTATTGTGTCTGGCTGTTAGGAGTAGTAACCTAACGGTCGGAGGTTTCTCCATGGAGCTCGGTTATTACCTCTTGTCCACGTATTGTAGTCAGGTAAAGCTGAGGCTGGAGCTGAAATTCTGTCCTGTTCTGTCCGTGTCAGTAGACCTTGTTGTCCCCATGAGGTCAGAGCCTTGTACAGAACCTGCAGCTAGAGGCACTGGGGGTCCATTCCCAGCAGGAGCCCACACGGCCCTTAGTGATATACTGTGGTGGGTACTGGCACTCTGCATGTGGCGTCCCTTCTGTCTGGGGTCTCTGGGAGATACTGCAGAAGTTGTGTTGTAGGGTAATGTGGTCTTCACACCCCCAGAACCTGGGACATTTCTTCTGAGAAAGCGAATGGTGACATTGCTGCAGCCTGAGGTCGGCTGGTCCAGCAATTAGTGACCGGTCTCCTCCAGGGGCAGCAAGAAAAAACCTCTGGCCACGTCAACCACTGGAGAACAAGAAGAAGTCGGTGGCACTTGGTGAAGTAAGGTGGGGGGTTCTGTACATCACAGACCATCTTGTTCACCTCCCTAAGGTCATGGACCATGCTACACTGCTGCGGTTCCCCTGGGACCAGCTTTTCCTTCTCAGAGAATAGTGGGGGCTCCACGGTGACCTGCACCCCCTCATTGCTCGATTTCCCTGCACTGTGTCCCCCGTTACTGGTTCGGGGCTGATGGCTCCTGTTTTACCTGTTACTGGTGCTGTCTGGTTTGGGCTTTATTGGCAATGGGGCGACCGACAGATGGACAACATCAGCCTTAGGCCCCTTGGTTCGGGCAAATTATGGCTAATGAGCCCTCGTCAGCAATAACCTGCCATTGTAAATGTGCCATCGATTACCGGATAACGGAGCACAACGCGCGGATTGTTTCTCATGACGCCTAAATCCTTTTTAGCGGCAGCAGATCCTGCTGTACAAAGAGCAAGAAATGGTTCTGTATGGAGACGAAGAGCAACATTGCCGATCACTGCTGCCCGTACTGTGGAGGAGATCGCTGCACGTAAAGGGGTCTCCTCCACTGACCAGCAGGCGGTTTCTGTCCGGCCGCCTCTCGCCATGTTTCCCGTGCTGCGGCCGCATCTCCCGCCCGTCCCCGTTATAATGAATGGGGCTGGGCCAGACTTCCGGAAGCACACGTGTGCGAGCGTTAGTCCGGATCCGGCAGGCTGTCCCCCCCCCAGAAACGGGCAAACCTAACACTAGTGTGAAAGAAGCGACCGGCGGGTGAGGACTATACCAATGACGGGACGGGGGGGGGGGGGGGGGACACTGCACCATGTGATCAGCTCCTCCTGTATCACACAACAGAGGATTAGATACACAGCTCAGCAAGACAGTATCACACAACAGAGGATTAGATACACAGCTCAGCAGACAGTATCACACAGGAGAGGATTAGATACACAGCTCAGCAGGGAGTATCACACAGGATAGGATTAGATACACAGCTCAGCAGACAGTATCACACAGGATAGGATTAGATACACAGCTCAGCAGACAGTATCACACAGGACAGGATTAGATACACAGCTCAGCAGACAGTATTACACAGGAGAGGATTAGATACACAGCTCAGCAGGGAGTATCACACAGGATAGGATTAGATACACAGCTCAGCAGACAGTATCACACAGGATAGGATTAGATACACAGCTCAGCAGACAGTATCACACAGGATAGGATTAGATACACAGCTCAGCAGACGGTATAACAGGATAGGATTAGATACACAGCTCAGCAGACAGTATCACACAGGATAGGATTAGATACACAGCTCAGCAGACAGTATCACACAGAATAGGATTAGGTACACAGCTCAGCAGACAGTATCACACAGAAGAGGATTAGATACACAGCTCAGCAGACAGTATCACACAGAAGAGGATTAGATACACAGCTCAGCGGACAGTATCACACAGGATAGGATTAGATACACAGCTCAGCAGACAGTATCACACAGGAGAGGATTAGATACACAGCTCAGCAGACAGTATCACACAGGAGAGGATTAGATACACAGCTCAGCAGACAGTATCACACAGGAGAGGATTAGATACACCGCTCAGCAGACAGTATCACACAGGATAGGATTAGATACACAGCTCAGCAGACAGTATCACACAGGATAGGATTAGATACACAGCTCAGCAGACAGTATCACACAGAATAGGATTAGGTACACAGCTCAGCAGACAGTATCACACAGAAGAGGATTAGATACACAGCTCAGCGGACAGTATCACACAGGATAGGATTAGATACACAGCTCTGCAGACAGTATCACACAGGATAGGATTAGATACACAGCTCAGCAGACAGTATCACACAGGATAGGATTAGATACACAGCTCAGCAGACAGTATCACACAGGATAGGATTAGATACACAGCCTCAGCAGACAGTATCACACAGGATAGGATTAGATACACAGCTCAGCAGACAGTATCACACAGGATAGGATTAGATACACAGCTCAGCAGACGGTATCACCAGGATAGGATTAGATACACAGCCAGGGACAGTATCACACAGGATAGGATTAGATACACAGCTCAGCAGACAGTATCACACAGAATAGGATTAGAGTACACAGCTCAGCGAGACAGTATCACACAGGATAGGATTAGATACACAGCTCAGCAGACAGTATCACACAGGAGAGGATTAGATACACAGCTCAGCAGACAGTATCACACAGGATAGGATTAGATACACCGCTCAGCAGACAGTATCACACAGGATAGGATTAGATACACAGCTCAGCAGACAGTATCACACAGGATAGGATTAGATACACAGCTCAGCAGACAGTATCACACAGGATAGGATTAGATACACAGCTCAGCAGACAGTATCACACAGGATAGGATTAGATACACCGCTCAGCAGACAGTATCACACAGGATAGGATTAGATACACAGCTCAGCAGACAGTATCACACAGGATAGGATTAGATACACAGCTCAGCAGACAGTATCACACAGGAGAGGATTAGATACACAGCTCAGCAGACAGTATCACACAGGATAGGATTAGATACACCGCTCAGCAGACAGTATCACACAGGATAGGATTAGATACACAGCTCAGCAGACAGTATCACACAGGATAGGATTAGATACACAGCTCAGCAGACAGTATCACACAGGATAGGATTAGATACACAGCTCAGCAGACAGTATCACACAGGATAGGATTAGATACACAGCTCAGCAGACAGTATCACACAGGATAGGATTAGATACACAGCTCAGCAGACAGTATCACACAGTAGGATTAGAATACAGCTCAGCAGACAGTATCACACAGGATAGGATTAGATACACAGCTCAGCAGACAGTATCACACAGGACAGGATTAGATACACAGCTCAGCAGACAGTATCACACAGGATAGGATTAGATACACAGCTCAGCAGACAGGTATCACACAGGAATAGGATTAGGATACACAGCTCAGCAGACAGTATCACACAGAAGAGGATTAGATACACAGCTCAGCAGACAGTATCACACAGGATAGGATTAGGTACACAGCTCAGCAGACAGTATCACACAGGAGAGGATTAGATACACAGCTCAGCAGACAGTATCACACAGGATAGGATTAGATACACAGCTCAGCAGGACAGTATCACACAGGAGAGGATTAGATACACAGCTCAGCAGACAGTATCACACAGGAGAGGATTAGATACACAGCTCAGCAGACAGTATCACACAGGAGAGGATTAGATACACAGCTCAGCAGACAGTATCACACAGGAGAGGATTAGATACACAGCTCAGCAGACAGTATCACAGGATAGGATTAGATACACAGCTCAGCAGGCAGTATCACACAGGATAGGATTAGATACACAGCTCAGCAGACAGTATCACACAGGACAGGATTAGATACACAGCTCAGCAGAGCAGTATCACACAGGATAGGATTAGATACACAGCTCAGCAGACAGTATCACACAGGATAGGATTAGATACACAGCTCAGCAGCAGTATCACACAGGATAGGATTAGATACACAGCTCAGCAGACAGTATCACACAGGATAAAGTAAGGATTAGATATACAGCTCAGCAGACAGTATCACACAGGATAGGATTAGATACACAGCTCAGCAGACAGTATCACACAGGACAGGATTAGATACACAGCTCAGCAGACTGTATCACACAGGATAGGATTAGATACACAGCTCAGCAGGCAGTATCACACAGGATAGGATTAGATACACAGCTCAGCAGACAGTATCACAGGATAGGATTAGATACACAGCTCAGCAGGCAGTATCACACAGGACAGGATTAGATACACAGCTCAGCAGACAGTATCACACAGGAGAAGCTGTGATCCAGGCTCAGCAGGCTGTATCTCACATGAGAGGCTTAGATACGGCTGTGCTGGCCGCTCCCAGTGTTTGGGGCTCTGGAGATGGTGAGGGAAGCGCCTGTGGCCCTCGGTGATGTGAGGAGAGGAGCAGGAGCCATGCCTGGGTGTACTAACATGGCCGCCGGAGGTGTAGGGGGCGGGGCTAGTGCTGACTGACCAGTGTGCCGGGCGGGGCCAGCCCTGTGACGTCACACCGCAAAGCATGCTGGGAGAGGAAACCTCCAGGAACCTGAGGGAAAGAGGAAGTTCTGCTGGAAACGTCCTGTAAAGAGGCTCTGATGTCCGGACAGCGGGAGGGAGAGCCCCGGCATGAGGAGCAGGTACCGGGGAGCCGGGGGCCGCAGGCAGTAGTGCAGTGTGTGATGTCTGTCACAGCTGGTGCTTCAGTAGTGCAGTGTATTGTGGCAGTTGACGCTTCAGTAGTGCAGTGTATTGTGGCATTTGATGCTTCAGTAGTGCAGTGTATTGTGGCAGTTGATGCTTCAGTAGTGCAGTGTATTGTGGCAGTTGACGCTTCAGTAGTGCAGTGTATTGTTGCAGTTGACGCTTCAGTAGTGCAGTGTATTGTGGCAGTTGACGCTTCAGTAGTGCAGTGTATGATGTCTGTGGCAGTTGACGCTTCAGTAGTGCAGTGTATTGTTGCAGTTGACGCTTCAGTAGTGCAGTGTATTGTTGCAGTTGATGCTTCAGTAGTGCAGTGTATTGGGGCAGTTGACGCCTCAGCAGTGCAGTGTATTGTGGCAGTTTACGCTTCAGTGGTGCAGTGTATTGGGGCAGTTGACGCTTCAGTAGTGCAGTGTATTCTGGCAGTTGATGCTTCAGTGGTGCAGTGTATTGGGGCAGTTGACGCTTCAGTAGTGCAGTGTATTGTGGCAGTTGACGCTTCAGTAGTGCAGTGTATTCTGGCAGTTGACGCTTCAGTAGTGCAGTGTATTCTGGCAGTTGATGCTTCAGTGGTGCAGTGTATTGCGGCAGTTGATGCTTCAGTGGTGCAGTGTATTGCGGCAGTTGACGCTTCAGTAGTGCAGTGTATTGTGGCAGTTGACGCTTCAGTAGTGCAGTGTATTGGGGCAGTTGACGCTTCAGTAGTGCAGTGTATTGGGGCAGTTGACGCTTCAGTAGTGCAGTGTATTGGGGCAGTTGACGCTTCAGTAGTGCAGTGTATTGGGGCAGTTGATGCTTCAGTAGTGCAGTGTATTGTGGCAGTTGACGCTTCAGTAGTGCAGTGTATTGGGGCAGTTGATGCTTCAGTAGTGCAGTGTATTGGGGCAGTTGACGCTTCAGTGGTGCAGTGTATTCTGTCAGTCACAGGCCGCACTGACATCCTGCGCATGTGCTGCTCTCCTGACGTCGGGGACACTGAAGTCTCTGCCGGAGAGGGACCTGGGAGGCGTCCACCAGTGTCTCCAGCAGTGGTCGTCATCTCCCATAGACGTCCATGTTATGAGGATGTATCCCAGCAGTGATTCCAGTATAAGTGTCACATGACCACTGTGGCCATGATGGTTTACATTACTGGTATCACCACTGCGGCCAGTGTCAGGGGGCACCATACTTTACACTGCTGTGACCTCAAACATGGAGGAACTGCCCTGACGAGATCTTCCAGTCATCAGTCCAGACAATAGAGAGAAGACCTCATCTCCTCTGATTTCTCCCAAATGTCCCTCATCATCTCCGGTCATTATAAGCATTTCTGTGGGATTTCATGCGGATTCTACATTGACTCCTCTTCTTCCATTCAGGTTCCTGTGATCTAGGATTGTCCGATGACATCATCAGTACCAGATAATGGACGGAGACGGGGACAAGATGGCGGAGAGGATATTAGATCTTACCCTGGAGATCCTCCTCCTGCTTACTGGAGAGGTGAGAGGTTCTGATGATGTCACATTACACCGTTATCTATGGTAATTACAGGGGATGTGACTGGAGAGGTGAGAGGTTCTGATGATGTCACATTACACCATTATCTATGGTAATTACAGGGGATGTGACTGGAGAGGTGAGAGGTTCTGATGATGTCACATTACATCATTATCTATGGTAATTACAGGGGATGTGACCGGAGAGGTGAGAGGTTCTGATGATGTCACATTACACCATTATCTATGGTGATTACAGGGGATGTGACTGGAGAGGTGAGAGGTTCTGATGATGTCACATTACACCATTATCTATGGTAATTACAGGGGATGTGACTGGAGAGGTGAGAGGTTCTGATGATGTCACATTACATCGTTATCTATGGTAATTACAGGGGATGTGACTGGAGAGGTGAGAGGTTCTGATGATGTCACATTACACCATTATCTATGGTAATTACAGGGGATGTGACCGGAGAGGTGAGAGGTTCTGATGATGTCACATTACACCCTTATCTATGGTAATTACAGGGGATGTGACTGGAGAGGTGAGAGGTTCTGATGATGTCACATTACATCATTATCTATGGTAATTACAGGGGATGTGACCGGAGAGGTGAGAGGTTCTGATGATGTCACATTACACCATTATCTATGGTAATTACAGGGGATGTGACTGGAGAGGTGAGAGGATCTGATGATGTCACATTACACCATTATCTATGGTAATTACAGAGGATGTGACTGGAGAGGTGAGAGGTTCTGATGATGTCACATTACACAGTTATCTATGGTAATTACAGGGGATGTGACTGGAGAGGTGAGAGGTTCTGATGATGTCACATTACACCATTATTTATGGTAATTACAGGGGATGTGACTGAAGAGGTGAGAGGTTCTGATGATGTCACATTACACCGTTATCTATGGTAATTACAGGGGATGTGACTGGAGAGGTGAGAGGTTCTGATGATGTCACATTACACCATTATCTATGGTAATTACAGGGGATGTGACTGGAGAGGTGAGAGGTTCTGATGATGTCACATTACATTGTTATCTATGGTAATTACAGGGGATGTGACCGGAGAGGTGAGAGGTTCTGATGATGTCACATTACATCATTATCTATGGTAATTACAGGGGATGTGACTGGAGAGGTGAGAGGTTCTGATGATGTCACATTACACCATTATCTATGGTAATTACAGGGGATGTGACCGGAGAGGTGAGAGGTTCTGATGATGTCACATTACACCATTATCTATGGTAATTACAGGGGATGTGACTGGAGAGGTGAGAGGTTCTGATGATGTCACATTACATCATTATCTATGGTAATTACAGGTGGACATGGCTGTAGAAGTGATGGACTCTGGAATGTACATGGTGACATTTATTATTATGTCTTCAATGACCAGGATTACTCCACGGTGAAGAAGACGTCTAGTAATCTGATACATGAGAAGAACAATGAGAAGATCCTAGAAGTCGTCCACAAGATGATGGAGCTGCTGACTGGAGAGGTGACACCGCCGGGAATGCTGGGACATTATACAGTCACAGCACTGGAGGGGTCTGGGTGATGACGGTGTCATTGTGTTGTCAGGTTCCTCTAAGGTGTCAGGATGTCGCTGTCTATTTCTCCATTGAGGAGTGGGATTATTTAGAAGGACACAAGGGTCTGTACAAGGAGGTCAAGATGGAGGAGGACCAGCCCCTCACATCTCCAGGTAACGGACAGAACTAAATACAATTGTCCTGGAATTCTCTGTCTGTAAAGTCTGAGTCCAGTCTCTGTGTCTCCTGCAGAGAGATCCAGTCAGAGGACAACACCAGAGAGATGTCCGCGTCCTCTCCTTCCACAGGATGGTCAGGTAATGGAGATGTCCCCTCCTCTGTAGGAGGACGCCTTGTTTTATCCAGTACTATTCTAGGTTTATACTGGTGTAATGAGCTGGAGATGGTGGGATTACAGCCGACCACAGACGCTCCATGTTCTCTGCTTCTTCCTACAAGTCTCTGGCTATGGAGACCACTGGTGGGAATAAGGAACCAATAGGTTTATGTCTCCGAGAGGAACGAGTCCGGACGCGTCTGGTAGAAGCCGATCTCCCCCACGGAAACCACCTGCAGCATGTCCAGCCGTGCTGAGGATGCATGTGTACAAGGTTATTGGCTGTGAGCCGCCGTCTAATCTCTAGGTCCAGCCTTTGTGAGACCTGCAGCCATTAGACTCAGACGACGACTGTTGTCGGGTCATTTGTGGTTGTCATGATAATTAAAAGGGGGGGGGGGGGGCTTAGGAAGAGCTGGCTGCAGCGCACTCCTGGGAGATGCAGGTGCTTGATGGTCACATAGGATGAGCTGCTGCCCACCCACAGAAAATGAAGAGACCAGAGCTGCAGAGGAGCGAGTAAAGAAGCTAAAAAGGATGAATATTTTTACTGGAGAGCAGCGGTATTTGCATTTCTGCACTTCAAGTGTTGTATACAAGGTGAGGATACAAGGTGAGGTACGGCCTCTAGCCTGGATACAAGGTGACATACGGCCTCTAGCTCGGATTCAAGGTGCGATACAAGGTGCGATACGGCAAGGAGACATACATTTTTGGTATGGTATCCTAGGGTACATTTGCCCACAGATGTTACAGATGCTCCTGTAGATCCTGCACACTCATAGGTTGCTAAAGTTCGGATTTCAGCTGTTCCCATAAATGCTTTATAGGTAATAAAATAGGAGGAGACCTTCCTGGAGAAGCCTCGCTGTGCGCAGGCGATCATATTCAGCTGAAAAGTGCTGAGAAGAATTCTTGTGGCGGCAGGATGTCCTGCACATATCGCTGAGCTGTTAGTGCCCCTCGTACCACTACTAGTGGTCACCGACTGTCGTATGTGATGGCTCCCACGATCATCACATTAGCAGTTAGGGCAGTATGTCGCTCCATAGCAAAGGATTGAAGCGCTCGCCAGGAGACCTCCATACTGGAGTCCAAAGAGGGCCTAGAATGGTACCTAAAGACAATACGGTTCTAGTCTGTAGTAGTCCAGGTTTCCCAATCAGGACATCCATGCAAACGAAGATTGCGGTAGTTGACTATCAATGGCAGGACCAATAATGGGCGCCATGATGTCAGATTTCCTTCTGCTGAATGTCTGGAAAAGGTCGGGGCAGAGACAGGGGTGTAATTAAGGGGCCACCTGTGTCTAGGTGGTGGACAACAAAACTATGGGAACTGCTCATTCTTGTCAGTAGATCACACGATGCTCTCTACTGGTAGTCTGTCTGGGCTGTCCGGAGCTTATTAACGCTACCTGCGCTAACATAACCACTGCGCCCAACATTTCCTAAAAGTCAGAACAGCCTAGATCAGTGGTGGCAAACCTATGGCACGGGTGCCAGAAGCGGCACTCGGAGCCCTCTGCCCAATGACTTTTCAAAAACCTGGTAGTAAAGATCCTGGCCTTCCTCAGAGAAAGAAATATCATAGTTTGGACTATTTTCTCTTGATGGCAGAATCCAGATTTTCTCTCCAGACACCAGGAAGAATTTTCTTTAAAAAACACTCATTTCTGCTGATTCTCAAATATGAGAGGATACAGGGGAAAATATCAGTCTTCTGGACAAAGAGCCACTGCTTATTAAAGGAGGCTATGAACATCTTGGGGTTAATGACCTTCTGCATCTCCGCAGTTCTTTGGAGCCAGTTTCACGTCTGTTCTCTCCAGAAATTGATTCTTACAGCCTCAACCAAACAATTCTTCTTCCCAGAGTGAGAAGACGGGCTTTACTTTCGTGGACTTTCACAGAAAACCTGTAATGAGGGATTCTTTGGAATGTAAGTCCCTATGGATACCAGCAAAAAGGGGTGAGGTGCTCAGGAATAGAATATTGGCCTAGCATGCTCCTTTCCTCCTTTTCCTTTTATCCCGGCCGTCCTGAAGAATATATGGTTAAAAGCAACCAGTGTCATTCAAATTACTTAATTCTGTCCAAAGCACAGCTGGTTCTCGATCCTGAAGTATTTATTTCTGGAAGACCCAGAACCTCTTTATCTAAGATAAAAAATTGTTCTTCTCCAGGGCCCTCTTCTGTATCAAAATGTCTAGATACAGAAATTCTGAAAGCTTGAACGCTGAGAGGGAAATCCTCAAAATTCAGGGATTGTCAAACAGAGTAATGTCTACCTTACAGCAGAGTCCCAAGGAAGTTACCTCACCAGTTTACAGGGAGATTTGAAAGAGATTTTGCTCCTGGTCCGGATCTGAATGTTCAGTCCCTTTTCAGGCTACTTTTACATTAGCGGCAGGCTGTTCAGGCAGGTGAACAGTCTGTTGGATAGTCAGGACTTTGATTAGGGTTGCTCTCGGAGGTGTCCTGCTCTTTCCCTAGTTTCCAGGCTTTATTCCCTCACCCCTGTCCCTCCTATGCTTGGTGTGGTGTGTGTGTGTGTGTGTGTGTGTCCCACACACACACACCGAAGTCTTACAGGATATGATAATGGCATTAGACCCAGAAGCCTAAAGGTACAGATCTCCGCCCTGGGTTGTTTTCTGGACCTTTCCCTTGCAGACTATAGATGGATCAAAATGTTCATTAAGGCTACATCCTGGATCAGACCGGCCCTAAAACAGTCCATTCCTCTTTGGGACCTAACTTCTTTGGTCTCTGCAATACTCTTGAGGAGTTCTGTTTGAGATTCTTGTCCCTTAAAACAGTTTTCCCAGATGCCATTACCTTGGCTATAGGGTAGGGAAATTACAGACCCTTTGCATCAGTGAGTCTTACCTCATTTCAATAAGATCATCCTAAAAGTTTATCCGACCTTTCTCCCTAAAATTTCCTCAGCTTTTCACCTTAACCAAGAGATGTTTTTTCCATCTTTTCAATGCATCCCCTCACAACGGTGATTCCCCATCTTAGATGTCAAAAGATCAATAGGAAATATTTTGATGCCCTTGAGATCCTGGAGATCAGATCCAAATTTGTTCATACAGTTCTCAGGAAGGAACAAGGGGAAGAAGGTGTCAGAGACCACCTTGGCGAGCTGGCTGAAGACTGCAATCCAATAATTCTGTAATTCGCAAAGAGTTCCTGGTCCAGATGGAATTAAAGCCAATCACACCAGTGACATTTTAGTTCCATGGGCAGAAAGAGCAGAGGCATCTACTGATCAGATCTGCAGAACAGCGCCTCGGGCAAGCTTTATTACAGACTGGACATCTAATACAATCGGGATTTATCCCTAGAGAGATTTGACCCAGACTCCCTTCTCCCCCAACCACATGCTTATCTGGTATCGCTCCATATGGTGTCATTGGTAATGAGTAAATACATATTTAGTTGCATCCATCCTGGTGTAGTATTTCAGAAAACACTGGAGGGAGATGGTGAGAGGAGCCTTGTAACCTCTCTGTGTTCCTGTCCCTGCAGAAGACTAGAAGGGCAATCTCCATGTGGTGCTGTCATGTAGGCCTCCAGAGAAACCAGTCGCTGGTAGAATTCCTACTTCTTAATTTGTGGGATAATCCCTTTACAGAGGTTATCCAGCCTAATTATTTAACAGACCCCTTCAGAGTGGCTGGATTCATACTTGACTGATCCCTGCTGGTGGGTTCCAGCTCCATCGATACATGGGCACCTCTGCAGATCCCGGGTCTCTGAGAATCAACATCCAGTTGACAGGGCAGGGGAGCACCTGCCCCCAACTATCTCCACCATACCCCCCGGTCAACAGTGTGTTGATTTCCACAGACACAGCACCTGCAGAGTCGACAGTGGAGCAATGAAGCCAGAACACAGAGGCAGGGACCAAGGAAGTATGAACTCCACCGGGGGTCCGCCTCTCTGAAGGGGTCTATTACACAAGTTTAAAGTTGGATAACTCTTTTAATGATCTTTTGTCGGCATCTAAAACATTCCACTCAACTTGTCCGACTGTCCTGTAATTCACAATATTTGTTTCACACATTTTGAATCAGGATGAAGATCTGAACAACAATAATAATGCTACAGAGACAGATGTGAGGGGCGATGAGGAATACAAGGAGGAGATCCCTACAGAGACAGATGTGAGGGGCGATGAGGAATACAAGGAGGAGATTCCTACAGAGACAGATGTGAGGGGCGATGAGGAATACAAGGAGGAGATCCCTACAGAGACAGATGTGAGGGGCGATGAGGAATACAAGGAGGAGATCCCTACAGAGACAGATGTGAGGGGCGATGAGGAATACAAGGAGGAGATCCCTACAGAGACAGATGTGAGGGGCGATGAGGAATACAAGGAGGAGATCCCTACAGAGACAGATGTGAGGGGCGATGACCAGTGTAAGGAGGACATTCCTACAGATAAGAGCCCAGGTGAGTAGTGACCACTAAATGAAGCAGAGATGAGTCTGTAACCATAATGACCCTGAATTGGACTTCCCCCTATAGCAGGTGCCTTCCCCAGGTCCTAACAGTGTCCTCCAGTACTTAGATACCCACAGTAGTGCCAAACTGTGTAATGCAAAGCACATATCACAGCACTAGCAGGTAAGAAGAAATCCAGGAGATAGGAACTCATCAGTAGATGACTGGACCAGGATGAGGATGGTAATCAGACAATGGAACAGATGGATGATGGTGGTTATATGGTGAACGGATGATTGAACAGACAATATGTGGCACTGACTGGATCTTTCCCTAAAACTTTCCCTAGATCTGTCCTTACATGCTGACCCAAATACCAGACATCACTGACCCTCACTGTCCAAGACATTCCTATAAAAAATCCTAATCTCTAAGGGTCCATTCACACGTCCGTATGAATGTATCTGCACCCGTTCCGCAATTCTGCCGAACGGGTGCAGACCCGTTCATTCTTTATGTGGACGGAATGGATGCCGAGAGCACACTATGTGCTCTCCGCAGCTGCATTTCCGGAGCAGGGCTCTGAACTTCCGGTCCGCAGCTGCGGACAAGAAAAGGACATGTTCTATGGGAGTGCGGGCCGGGTGTATTGCGGATGTGTGAATTGCCCCTAAAACAGACAACAAGAGGACACTAAGACCCAACCCAAACTAAGCAGAGCTGAACTAGAATCAAAGCAGGACAGACTGAAACATGGAACATCCCCTCCCCCCAACCACATACACAGACTACAAGAATCAGAGGTAAAGACTAGACCAACCATAAAAGCAAAACTACACGGATGAAGAAAACTAGGAGAGATACTAGAAAATAAAAGGATTACTGGATTCGAAAGCACAGAGCTTACACTATAACCAGCAGCCCCTGCAGAAACTAGGAATATTTACAGCGAGGCTAACCAGTCAGGAGCTCCTCTCCAAACAAGGTGAGCTACAGAAGAGAGGTCGGCTGAGCAAGAGATCAGCTACTGTATAATACATAGCAACTGCCCCAAACATACTAGTAGACAGGAGAAGAGGAAGCAGTAGGAGTGTTCCTGCTGATCCTAGCCCATTACACTAAGGTGGTAACGACTCCCTCAGGTCTGCACTGTGACTCTCCAGGACGTGCTCAGTAGTATCATGGTGACAGGTCTCTTCCATGAATCTCCTGGACGTGTCCTGGTGTCCCTCTGTGCAGCATTTCACAGGACTCATGTCACATACACTCTGGACTGCACTGGATTCTGGTGTCCAAATTACGAATGTGCAAGGTGTCCACAGGTGTCGTCCATATAGGCCCCAGGAACCTTCTGGCTTCATCTGAAAAATTGTGAGAATTGTGCTGCCATACCTCTAATAGGGGGTAGGTTTCCTGGCCCTCCTGACACCTCTGTTGCATACAATGACTTATTGTTATAATGCTAGAGTCAGTTATTAATTTTTCAGTTGGCTTGCTTCTTTTTTCCTAAGATTATTTCTGCCTTCAACAACTGGTGTATAGTCCGTTCAGGTTCTCACTTGAGTTGATCAAAATAGATTAAAGTTGATGAACCTGTGTCCTCTCTTAAGGCAATGTAACTATCGGTTTCTCACACCGGTTTCTTTTGCCATGGTTGATTTCTGAGATATTACCAAAACTGGTCCCACATCACAGCATCAGTATTGGTTATGGACTTGGCCCCTTCTCATTCCTTCTGCTGTAACATTGCCATCAATTGTTGTATGCTGTTCATGGACGGGGGCAGCGTCTCCTCCTCCTCCTGACGCCGGGCAAAGAATCTTTTTCGCAGTATTCTGTTTGATCACGGATGCCCAACTTGCGGCCCTCCAACTGTTGTAAAACTACAACTCCCAGCATGCCTGGACAGCCTACAGCTATTAGGGCATGCTGGGAGTTGTAGCCTTGCAACAGCTGGAAGGCCGCAGATTGAGCATCCTTGTGTTAGATGATTCATTTCCAGGATGTGAGAAACCTGTGCATATGATTGCCTGGCTCTTGCCTTTTGTAACAGCTCTGTTCTTCTTGCCTGACCCTTCTATGTACTTAGGGTCATTCTGCTTTTAGGTGTGGGGTGACATGACACAATTGGACAGCCCTCTCTAGCCTCTCTTGTCAGTTATGAATTTTGATAGCTGCCTTCAATAATTTTCTAAAATAATTTAAATTTTTTTTTGTTCTTGGTAGATGACTGTACTGGGCGCTTGGAGAAACATCTCATATCTACATATTATAATGCAGATGATCCATGTGTCATATCAGATATATATGAAGAGCGTGCCATTATCCCAGATGTACCCTCAGACCTTCACAGCAAAAATCTATCATCTCATCCTTTAAAACAAGTCCAATCTTCTAATTCATCACATACTCTTACTCAGAATGAAACTCGCAGAAGATTTTCTGGAACCCAAAGAGCTCAGAGAAAGCCGTATTCATGCTCAGAATGTGGCAAATGTTTTACTTGGAAATCAGGCCTTCTTCAACATCAAATTAATCACACAGGGGAGAAGCCGTTTTCATGTTCAGAATGTGGAAAAGCTTTTACGAATAAAAGAAATCTTGAAACCCATCAGCGAATTCACACAGGAGAGAAGCCGTTTTCATGTTCAGAATGTGGAAAATGTTTTAATAGAAAATCACATCTTGAAAACCATTATAGAATTCACACAGGGGACAAGCCGTTTTCATGTTCAGAATGTAGGAAATCTTTTACTGATAAATCAAGTCTTGAGAGCCATCATAGAATTCACACAGGAGAGAAGCCGTTTTTTTGTTCAGAATGTGCGAAATCCTTTACTAGAAAGTCAGCTCTTCTTCTACATCAAAGAAGTCACACAGCAGAGAAGCCGTTTTCATGTTCAGAATGTGGAAAATGTTTTAATAGAAAATCACATCTTGATAACCATTACAGAATTCACACAGGAGAGAAGCCGTTTTCATGTTCAGAATGTAGGAAATCTTTTACTGATAAATCAAGTCTTGAGAGCCATCATAGAATTCACACAGGAGAGAAGCCGTTTTCATGTTCAGAATGTGGTAAATCTTTTACTCGGAAATTTCAACTTCAGAGCCACCAGAGCATTCACACAGGGGACAAGCCGTATTCATGTTCAGAATGTAGAAAATCTTTTACTGAGAAATCAAGTCTTGAGAGACATCGGCAAATTCATACATTGGAGAAGCTGTATTCATGTTCAGAATGTGGCAAATGTTTTACTCATAAATCATTTCTTGCAAGCCATCATAGAATTCACACAGGAGAGAAGCCGTTTTCATGTTCAGAATGTGGAAAAAGTTTTACTCAGAAATCCTCTCTAATTCGCCACCAGAGCATTCACACAGGAGACAAGCCGTATTCATGTTCAGAATATAGAAAATCTTTTACTGAGAAATCAAGTCTTGAGAGACATCAGAGAATTTATACAGGAGAGAAGCCGTTTTCGTGTTCAGAATTTGGCAAATGTTTTACTCAAAAATCATCTCTTGTTCAACATCATAGAATTCACACAGTGAACAACCAATTCTGAATCCTTCCTGTAAAATATTTAGACCAACCCATAAGAAAAACTAACTCACATTGTATGTATAGATAACACTGGGGTCTAGTATACTATACCGAGCCAACAAACGAACCAAATCTGCACACTATCCACAGACGGGGCCATTCCGGTGGGGCAATTTTTGCGTCTTCGACGTGTCTGCTCCAGTGACAAGAAATTTGAGATGCAGTTTGGAGAATTGTCTAGGAGGTTTCGCAATAGGGCCTATAACCAGGTTGATATCAAGAGGGGCTACACACGGGCCAAGTCTGCAAATAGGGACTCTCTCCTGACCAAAGATTGACAATGCCAGTTGTAGATTTATTACCCCTTTTAACATGCAGTGGCGAAAAATATGTGAAATACTCACTAGACACTGGCCTATACTGCTCTCAGATAATGGCCTACGGGCGACACTTCGAGAATATCCCCAGGTGACATGGCGACGTTCAAAAAATCTTGGTGACTTGCTCACCAGTAGTCACTATGTATCCCCTTCGCCATCGTACATATTTGGAAGTAAGGGGCCAAAATGGGGCTCCTACCCGTGCAACAACTGTCAGGCATGTAGATGCATGGTTCGGTCCTCCACATTTAGGGACTCTAAGGGCAGACGCGAGTATCAAATCGTGCAACATATCACATGCAGGACTGTGTGTGTGATATATTTGATCACTTGCCCTTGCAAGCTCCTGTATGTTGGGATGACCACCAGGGAGCTGCGTGTTGGGGTATTCGAACATGCAAGCAAAATCCACCAGGCAGCCACTACTGCACATGACGAGCTGACCCAGTTTCAACCTATAGCCCTGCATTTTAGGAACCATCACAGGGGGGACCCTCGTGGGTTACAATGCATGGGTATTGATAGGGTCTCTCTGGGCTGCCGTGGAGGGGATATCAAGAAGCGCCTCCTGCAACTGGAGACTAAATGGATTGTTCTGCTTAAGGCCGAATGCACACGGCCGTGTTTCACGGCCGTGAGTGGACCGTGGAACCGCGGCCTGGATTCCTGCTGAGAGCAGGAGCGCACGGCGTCATTGGTTGCTATGACGCCGTGCGCTCCCTGCTGCCGCCGCAATATAGTAATACACTGGTATGATCTATACCAGTGTATTACTGTACTGTGGCGGCAGCAGGGAGCGCACGGCGTCATAGCAACCAATGACGCCGTGCGCTCCTGCTTTCAGCAGGAATCCAGGCCGCGGTTCCACGGTCCACTCACGGCCGTGGGCATTCGGCCTAAGAGTGATATACAGTTCCCCCATATCTATGCGGTTTTACACCCAGGGCTGTGACCCTTCTCTCCCTGTCAGTTGGGTTTTTGTGAGGGAGGTTGTTTTTGACCCTGTCACATGGGGCCCCCACCCTCCTCTACCCTTGTGCCTTATGTTATTCTAATTTTGTCATTTGATTATGTCTCAATAAATTACATATATTTTATATGTGCGTTTTCTCATCTTTTTGGGGGTAATTGGTTTGGTTCGTTTGTTGGCTCCTTCCTGTAAAATATGCCATGAATTTCCATATTTTTTCTTGCTATCATTTATAGCGAGAAGACTCTTTGTTATAAAAATATTGCATATATATTGAAGCAGGAATTAAAAGAAAATATCAGTGTATTCAGAAGTGTAGGTACTGCTGTTATAATTGTAGAGCTTAAAGGGGTTGTGCAAGAATGAGGGGTTTTGGCAAACTCCCCCACTTTACTGGATCTGCAACGGGAAGATTACTTACCTGCTTCCTGGCGCTGGTTCTCCGCTCCTTCTTTTCTAAGCCTGCAATGTCCGGCTGGGCTCATCTGGTTTGACATTTCCACAGCCGACACTGGCCGCGGCGGAGACTGTATCCCCTTGTGTCATGTGACTATTTGCCATGACGTAAGGGAAACCGGTAACCGTGATCGTCAATGAATTATATAATATACATATTGGAAATATTTCAGAGGATAGGTCATCAGTTAACAAAATGTCAGAAAGACATAAATTACTCTTACCAGTAATTGGATTTTCCTTTAGCCTCCACAACGGCACTTACCTGGAGGTTGGCCCGCCTTCTTAGGGACAGGAAACAATTAGCGAGATCAGCCAATAAAGGGCCCCCTCCCTCTTACCTCTCCAGTTAATAACCTAGGACTCAGAATAGGCATGAAAATAAGGAGAAATTTAATGAGGTACAAACAAAAAACAACAGCGATAAACTCACTCAAAAATAGAAGCACTACCAAACTTCATAGTGTGCTCAAGAAAAAATAAGGGGTAACTACTCCTAAGTCTTCAAGAGTATAAAGCAAAACATAAGTAGAACAATCTACTTATTGGACCCAATTTCGGGTGGGAATCCCGTGCCGTTGTGGAGGCTAAAGGAAAATCCAATTACCGGTAAGAGTAATTTATGTGTTTTCCCCACGCCTCCACAACGGCACTTACCTGGAGGAATAACATAGGATACCTAACTTAGGGTGGGACTACCGCAGATAAGACTTTGCGGCCAAAGGACAAGTCTCTATTAGTGGAAACGTCCAGCTTGTAAGGCTTAAAGAAAGTACACAGGTTGGACCATGTCGCTGCTCGACAGATCTCTTCCAATGAAGCTGAGGCACCTTCGGCCCAGGATGCTGACAATGCTCTGGTGAAGTGGGCTTTCAGTGAAGGAGGTGGAACGACCCTCTCGGTTTCGTAGGCTAACGTAATGCATGTCTTTATCCATCTGTGAAGTCCCAGGTATTGTAATAGTAACTGGTTCGACTTCCTAAAACCTTCCATTGCACTCAAATACTGGAGTATGCACCTTCTAACATCCAAATTATGAAATAATTTTTCCTTATCAGACGTCGCCTGGGAACAAAAGGAGGGGAGAGTGATTTCTTGTTGACAGTGAAACCTGGATACTACCTTCGGAAGAAATTCTGGAGCATGCTTCAGTATAATCCTGTCATCTAAGATCATGAGATATAGAGGCAAAATAGAGAGAGCCTGGATTTCTCCTATCCTTCTTGCAGTGGTGATTGCTAAAAGAAAAACTGTTTTGAGAGTTAATATCCTCAAGGAAATTTCCCCGAGGGGTTCAAAGGGTGGATGCATAAGCCTGGAGAGGACCAGGTTCAAGTCCCAAGGAGGGACAGAAGACCTAAGCTTAGGGCGAATTCTACTAGCTCCTTTAAGGAATCTTTTGACAACACTCAAATCTGCAAGTTTGATATTTAGAAAGGCACTCAAGGCTGCTACTTGGACTCGAATGGTACTTACAGATAGACCTTTATCAAGCCCTGATTGAAGGAAGTCTAAGATCAGGGTCACCTCTGGCTCGCAGGAGGGATTCCACTTGTTGTTCCCTGAACGCAGAAAGGTTTCCCAGGTCCTTAAATAGATTTTAGACGTTACAGGTTTCCTACTCTGCAACAGTGTGGAGATTACTGACTCTGAGAACCCTTTCCCTCTTAGGATGCTTCTTTCAGTTTCCAGGCCGTCAAGCGAAGCTGGCTGACCCTGGGATGCATTGCTGGTCCCTGAAGAAGCAGATCTGGTCGGGGAGGTAGCAACCAGTATTCTTCCCCCGCTAGGCTTTTCAGAGTAGAGAACCATGTTCTCCTGGGCCAGAAGGGAGTGATCAGGAGAACCTGAGCTTTTCTTCCAGAATCTTGGAAATAACCTTGGGTATTAGAGGAAAGGGTGGGAATGCATAAAGAAGATCCCGAGGCCAAGGAGATGACAGGGCATCCACCGCAAGGGGTCGGTCTAGAGGGGATAGGGAAAAGAAGCTCGCGACTTGTCTGTTTCTCCTTGTCGCAAATAAATCGATTTTTGGAGTGCCCCATCTGGCACAAATCTGGGCAAAGGTCTGCGGGTTCAGGCTCCATTCCCCCGGCAGTAGTCAATCCCTGCTTAGAAAGTCCGCCAATTGATTTTCTCTCCCTCTTACATGGGCTGCTGATAGAGAGTTTAGGTTTTTCTCGGCCCAGACTAGAATCTTGCTTGCGACTAGGGAAAGGGAGCAGCTTCTCGTTCCCCCTTGCCTGTTTAGGTAAGCTACCGTGGTAGAATTGTCCGATAGGATTTTCAAGTTTTTAAGATGGATATAAGGGGAAAATTTTATTATGGCTTCCCAGACAGCACTTAGCTCCCTCATGTTCGATGAAGCTTGTTGTAGCTTTGTCTCCCAGAACCCTTGTGTCATTTCCCCATTCATGTGGGCCCCCCAGCCCTGTTGACTGGCGTCGGTGGTGATGACTAATAAGTCCGTCTGTCTCCACTCTAACCCTCGGGATAAGTTTGACAGCTTCGTCCACCAGGTTAAGGCCATCTTTTAGATAGGATGGGATTTTTATCTTCTTGTTCAGAGATGATTGCTTTTTGTCCCAATTCTCTAACAGGAAGGCTTGGAGAGGCCTTGAGTGGTGCTGAGCCCACTTTACGCATGAGATTGTTGACGTCATGAGACCCAATATTGCCATTATCTCCCTGAAGGAGGCTATTCTTTGTCTTCGGAAACTCCTGATACAGGAAATTAGATTGCTTCGTTTCTGTTCTGGCAGAAAAGAGATCATAAGGCGTGAATTTAGCAGAACACCCAAAAAGATTTTTTCCTGTGAAGGGAGAAGACAGGACTTCTGGTGATTTATCATCCAACCCAGGTCGGCAAGGGTAAAAAGAATTGATTGAAGGTGGCACTGAAGAAGACTTTCTGACGGGGCTGTGATTAAAAAGTCGTCTAGGTAAGGTATGAAGGAAATTCCTGCTAGGTTAAAGAATTTTGCTACTTCCGCCATAACTTTCGTAAACAATCTTGGGGCCGAGCTGAGGCCAAATGGAAGAACTTGAAATTGATAATGACGGAGAAAACCCTGGAACTAAACCGCTATTCTCAGAAACTTCTGGTCTTCCTTCTGGATTGGGATGTGATAATAGGCATCTGCCAGGTCTACTGTCACCATATAGCAATTTTCTTGTGAAAGATTGATCACTGACCTTACTGTTTCCATTTAGAATTTTTTGTAAATCACGTATCTGTTTAGGGTCTTTAGATTTATTATAGCCCTGAAGGTGCCGTTTTTTTTTTTTTTTCTACCAGAAATATGGGAGAGTAGAACCCTTTCTTCTGTTCCCCGACCGGTACCGGAATAATGGCACTTTTCTCCAGGAGAAGCAAAATTTGCTGGTCCATTGCCTCCTGATTTTTTCCCCTGAGTCTGGAGTTTTTCATGTAACGGTCTGGGGGTATGCTGGTTAATTCCAGACAGTAGCCATCTTTTATGACACCCAGTACCCAAGGGGAGGCCTGAATTCTTACCCAAGCTGTATAAAAATGCATTATCCTTCCTCCTACCGCTCTTCTGGCGTCATTGGGAAGTAGCTGTCCGGGAAGACTTTTTGGGGTTAAATAGGAAGCCCTTAAATAGGAAGATTCTTGCTACGGATGCGTCCACCCTAGGGGTCTTATCCCAGGTAGCTGAATCCTCTTCCGCAAAGGGATATTTTCTTTTAAAAACCCTTGATGCTGCCTGTCATTTCTCGGGATCTTTCCATTCATTAAGGATTAAGGTCTTAATACTGCTATAAACCGGAAAGACACTATTTTTCTTGTCCGCCAACCCTGCGAACAGCTGGTCCTGTACTGAAAGCGGTTCCTTAGGTTCCTCTAAATTAATTGTAGCCCGGGTGGTTTTTAGTAGCGAATCTGTTTCTTCAATAGAACAGAGAGGCTTTCTATAGACGTCGCCAGAGATAGATGAGTCTGAGTCGGCAGTGACTTCCCCTTCGTCCCTGTCCGAATCTTGCTCAATAATGGGAGAGCTTGATGTAGAGGGTTTTGGTGGAACAGTAGTCATTTTTGCTTCTACTGCAGCCCCGACTTCCTCTTTAATAATGGTTCTGAGACTCTCAATAAGTGAAGGGGGATTCATCTGAAACCACTTTATCACAGCACTTTTGGCATAGGGACTTCTTGTGAGAACTAGAAAGCGCTTTCTTGCAGATAGGACATTTCTTTTTGCTAGACGGTTCCTTCTTTGAGACGTCTCTCCCCTATGAAACACAAATTAAGTGCCATAGTAAGAAAACTGAGGGAAAATACCTCTCAAGAAAAACCACCATTAAAGAGAAGTGTAGGGGGGAGACAAGGAGATTACACCTGAGTGTCCCTTAAAACAAGGTAATAGAAATAGGGAGGAGGCTTACCGGGCTTGAGGGCCTGGGAGCATATGTGGATTTTTCAGTGGCCTCGGATCCAGATCGCAGGGACATGCTGCCGAAGACAGAGCACTAAAGGCTGCCGGAGACGCCGGCAGCCCGCTCTGCATTTGAACTTCCTGGTTCCGGGTACGTCATAGCCCCGCCCCTGTGCGTGCCGCCGTGCTGACGTAATACTGTCCAATCAGCACGGCGCACGGAGGAGTCACATGGGAGCGTCACTCTAGGCCAGGCAACGCCCCCTGCTGCCCGGATCCAGGACACGAAAGAAAGGAGCCCGGGGTCACCAGCGTCCGCCGGATTTAAACCGAGAGGAGGGAGGGATGGAACAAGCAACATCCCGCGACGGCCCTCCGGCAGAACCGGGAATACTTACAAAAAGGCCACGCGAGCTGCTGATCCATGATCCCGACCTTCTGAGGGACCGGAAACAACTGGAGAGGTAAGAGGGAGGGGGCCCTTTATTGGCTGATCTCGCTAATTGTTTCCTGTCCCTAAGAAGGTGGGCCAACCTCCAGGTAAGTGCCGTTGTGGAGGCGTGGGGAAAAACCCTTTTAACTACTCCAGTCTTGGGTTTACTACCTGGGTTATTAAGTTGGGAACATTCCCAGACCCTTTGGACTCATTTGCAGCAAATGGTAAGGGAAATCTGAGGAATAATTATACCCTTTATCCCACGACTTAATGGTTTAAAGGAAGTGGAGAGGACTCTGTGGAGAAGTGTTTGCCTGTTGTGTCCCACTCGATCAGTCTGGTCACCACACTATGCCTTTTTTATAATTTTCGTTGCAGCCTGTGACGCCTTCCAGCATGATGTCATAGAACATCTGAAACATTTATTGCTGATTGAACATTTGGAGATGGAGAGACCTAGGAAATGGAGGAGTTTTATCAGTGGCGTGCCTAGGGTGTTTGGCAATCGGGGCGGATCTTTTCTCGGCCCCCTCTCACCCCCCAATACTTTGAAATAATTGTACCCCGTTACAGTAGTATTGCTCTCATTGTACAACCTTCGCAATAGGTTTGTACAGATGTGTGCCCCCTCACAGTAGTTATGCCCTCTGTGTCTCCTTCACAGTAATAATCCTCATTGTGCCCCCTTCATAGTAGTAATCCCCATTGTGCCCCCTTCATAGTAATAATGCCCACTGTGCCCCCTTCATAGTAATAATGCCCACTGTGCCCCCTTCATAGTAATAATGCCGACTGTGCCCCTTCACAGTAATAATGCCCACTGTGCCCCTTCACAGTAATAATGCCCACTGTGCCCCTTCACAGTAATAATGCCCTTTGACTCTGTATCCTTTCACATTAGTAATGCCCTCTGCACCCCCCTCTATAGTAATAAAATCCTGTGCCCCCCTCCATACTAGTAATGCCCTCTGTGCCCCCCTCCATACTAGTAATGCCCTCTGTGCCCCCTTCCATAGTAGTAATGCCCTCTGTGCCCCCTTCCGATCAACCGTATGAAACCAAGCAGAGTAGACGGCTTTTTGACAAAACAACCAACTTAGTCTTCGGTTCTTGCAATCAGTCAGCTGTAAAAGGTGCAGACATTCTTCTGCTCAGTATGAAGAGAAGAAAGAAACAAAAATGGTGTCCGGACTCGTTAAACTGTGGATCGTTTCAAAGAAGGCAAAGGGTGGCTCTGGCTTCTCCTGTCACGGCTGTTTAAGGGTAACCAGAGCATACACAGTAAGAAGAGCTACTGACCGGACCCAAACTAGGGAAGAGAAAGGGTGACCCCTGTCAGACCCTCAACACTCTCCCTATGCTGCTAAAGCACATGCCCAGATCCAAATTGTGGAACGAGGCATGCCCGCGTACCTTAGACTGATGAGCCCTGTAACCCCTACAATAGTGGAAGGGGCACGGCCACCGATGCCCTGCTCAGAATATGGAGGGAACCGTGGCCACCTCAGATCCAGTCAGGAAATCACCAGGTACACAACAAAGTCTGCACACTTAGCTGATGGCGCTGCAGCCGCAGAGAAGACGGATCCAAGGGCCGCTGGCAATATCCGGAGTGCTTGCAGCAGCAGAACACAGGTCCAGAGAACTAGTAGCTTAAGAAGTGAAGATACTCAAGGCAGAGCTACAACTGAAAAGAGAAATATAATCCACGCCCTGCAATAGGAGGAGGGGTGATTTAAAGGCAGGGAAATCAAACGCAGGAGAGACAGCTGGGAGTAAAGACCTCATCACAGGGGTGGAGAAACAGAACAGTGAGAACACCTCCAAACTGACATCATCACAGGGGTGGAGACACAGAGCTGTGAGAACGTCTCTAAGCTCTGGTAGTGACATCTCCACTTGAGATAAATATCCATGCTCATCAAAAATAGTCCACTGCCCCTTCACCTCTCCCCTTTTTCCGGAAAATGTACCTTATGCAACTCCTGGTGCTCAGACGCAGTGTGTGCCCGGTTTGGGCAGTCATGTGGGCCCCAAGCAGCAGGTCGGAAAGATGACTCAGCGGCAGGACTTGCAGTGGTAGAGCAGATCACACAGCAGCAGGTAGTGGATGTTTTCTGCCGACACAGCTACAATGGCCGCCACCAAGGCTCCTACACCTGACCGCCCTCCGAACAGTGCAGCAACCGCGGCTTCATTCCGCTCCCAGGTAAAACAGCTAGTAGCCACACAGAAGAGCGGTGCAGACTGCAGAGAGAAGCGAAGAGGCGGCGTTCCCAGAGTGGAGGAAAGGTGCCATCTCATCTATAGTCCCCAATCCACCAGTTAAGTCCTACTCATTCACCTGGCACCAGAGGAAAGGGTTAGCTGAATTAGGAGAGCACTGGACCTATAGGCATCTCAGCGCCGTACGGCCACATCCGGCTCCTGGGTCCAGAAAGTAGTTGAGACTGAGGTTTTGGGTGGGCGATAGGCCGTAGATTGGCAGATGGTTAATACAACCCAGATTAAATATGAATTGGGTCCTCTAGGCCCGGGGAAGTTTTCTGGCATGCGAAAGAGTCCCGAAATAGAGCTCTGGCCAATGGATGAGGAAGGAATGACTTGTACAGGCAGGAGATCTCCTCTAACGTCTGGCAGTTAGTTGTGGGCCTTGTGGTTGGAATAACCAGTAAAGGTGCAATGGTGCCTCCGTTCTTAAAAAGAAAGACAGAGTTCAGTGGATGTGGTAATGTAAGAGGAAGCACCCGCACCATGTCAGTCACCAGTGAGAATGTGGGTGGCTGTAGTGGAGGTAGCAGCAGCACTGTCAGCACCAGCCGTCCAGCCTGTAGTAACAGGTCACAGCTCTCATCATCTCAGTCACAGCAGTCCATGTTCCACACTGTACTGCTGCTGCCGCTACAACTACCCCTACACAGCTGTGGATCTCCAGTCTTGTCCATCAGGTTCCATACTGTGCTGTTGCCACTTCTACTCCCCCCACATGTCCTCCCTTGTCCATCATGTTCCAAACTGTTGCTGCTTCCACTCTACACAACCAGACATCTACTGCCTTGTCCAGTAGAGAGATATCAGTTGGACTTGGTTCCTCAGTAGGCCTCCATTAGGGCTACAGAGCAAATCTGACCAGTGTCACTTTAAGTGCTGATAACCTTAAAATGCTTTGACTTATCCAGGCCATTCTGAGATTGTTTTTTCGTCACATATTGTACTTCATGAAACTGGTAAAATGATATAAATTTTTTTTTATTTTTTTTTATTTATTAAAAAATTTACCCAAAAAATTGCAAATTTCCAAGTGTCAATTTCTCTACTTCTATAATACATAGTAATACCTCCCAAAATAGTTATTAATTTACATTCCCCATATGTCCACGTCATGTTTGGATCAATTTGGGAATTATATTTTATTTTTGGTGGATGTTACAAGGCTTAGAAGTTTAGAAGCAAATCTTGAAATTTTTCAGAAATTTTCAAAAACCCACTTTTTAGGAACCAGTTCAGGTCTGAAGTGAGGTTTGTGAGGCTTACATAATAGAAACCACCCAAAAATGACCCCATTTTAGAAACTGCACCCCTCAAGGTATTCTGATTTTACAAACGTCGTTAACCCTTTAGGTGTTCCGAAAGAGTTAATGGCAAATGGTGATAAAATTTTCCATTTTTTCCAGTACCAAAGCAAGGTGTTAACAGCCAAACAAAATGCTATATTTATTGCCCAAATTCTCTAGTTTGCAGAAACACCCC